>NW_020273058.1:2547546-2643300 GCF_003268045.1 Sipha flava
TGTGTGTGTGTGTGTGTGTGTGTGTGTGTGTGTGTGTGTGTGTGTGTATGTGTGTGTAATATATTGATTTAAGAAAAAGCTCTAAGCCCAGGCAGCAATAATTAAAATGGTTGCATAGCTACCACAATAAGGCCATCACTATATTTTTTACAATATATTCTAAGTGCTTTTGGTAGCCAAATATCTGTGTATTTATACTCAGTTGTACATTTCATTATAGTTTGTATTATAATATCTAAAGCTTCGACATTCGATAAATATAGTGTTATTTTAATGTTATTGCAATGAACATTTTGTAAAACTCGTAGATTGTTTGATGAAATTAATTACTTAGTATATAATTTAGGCCGAGAACAAATGGGCGATATTTTATAGCGCGACATTTTTACCGCGCCATAATTTTACAGTGCATTTTGTTTAAGTACATTAAAATGATTAAAGCACACACACAACACACGAACGTTGCACCGTAAAATTAACGCACGACAATTTGAAAACTGTCGCGTGCACCATGACTTTACCGCGCGTTAAAATACCTCGCGACAAAGACTTGCCGTTTGTATGCATTAAAACATACGAGTACCAACGGGTGATAATAAACGCGCGATAAAATGTTATTTTTCACTCAAAACATAATCATTATTTTGTAACTTGTTCTTCTGTAAACATTTCCAGGGTCGGACTGGCCTGAGCCTCCGGCAGGTTTGGGTCCACAATCTTTCCAATTTATTTGTTTAGAGGAATTTAGGTCTATATCATGATCATATTACTGATAACTACTAAAAACATTTAAAGTTGGTAATAGTTTATGACTCTAGTGGAAAAAGTTTACATAATTTAATTTCAAGTTAATTTCATAAATTAACTTTAGATATTTCTAAAATTATAGGTTGCTCTTTCGATGGAGTAGCTAAAATGAAAGGGTCCTATAATGGTTTACAAGCACATTTAAAAAACAATAATCCATTATGTGTATACACACATTGTGTAAGGAATGTACTGAATTTGGTTATGGTCGATTCATTTGAATATTGCGTGAATGCAGAATTTTTATTTAGCTTAGTACAACAATCCTCAACATTTTTATCAGATTCCTATAAAAGAATGAAAATTTAGTTTGATTTGACAAAAAAAACTCATACTCAATGTTTACAGCTGTATACTTAAATCAAAAATATATGTAACAAAAAAAAATCCAAAGGGGGACGATCGCCACGTCCATGTCACCGGCCCCTCACCATGAAAACTTAAAAAAAATTTATTCAAATATTTTGTACGAAATTTGTATGAATTTATACGACAGTTTTCAGAATGTGTACGATGTTGTTATTAGACTAATATCAAAAATACTGAAGAGGGGCCAGAGACATATGTCTGCGGTCCCCCTAACGTAAATAAATTATTATTTTTTTTTTGAATTTAGTAAAACTCAAGAACTCAATTCGTATAAATTTGTACGACCGTTTCCGGAATTTTAACGCCACCCCTCTCCTGTAATATGCAAAAACCCTTTTTCCCGTGTCCCCCCTCCAAATTTGAAATATAAACTTTTTCTTCCACAAACATTTTACACATAATTTGTATGAATTTGTACGATTATTTCCGGAATTTGTACAGTACCGATTTACCCGAAAAACTCAATTTTCTATGTGCAGTGCGGGGGACACGTTTCTCCAGCCTCACCCACGCGGAAAAATAATTTTTTCCAAAAATTTTCTACGTCAATATTTATAATGTGATTTACTTGCATTTGTACGACCATTTCTAGAATTTGTACGCCATCTCCTCTCCTGTAATATGTGAAAAACCCTTTTTCCCGTGTCCCCCGCCCCCAAAATTTGAAATCTAAACTTTTTCTTCCACAAACCTTTTACACATAACTTGTATGATTTTGTACGACTGTTTCCAGAATTTTTACGGCATTTTTTTTAAGTTTTCTTGGCCGGTGACATGGACGTGACGATTGCCACGTCCCCTTCCGACTAAGCCTTAAGGGCCCTTTGATCAGATCGCGGATTGGGCCTTTTGATGCCAGTCTGACCCTGAACATTTCGATCAATTTTAACAAGGATTAGTCGGATGAAAACTTTCAAATGCTCAATGAAGATATTTTAGATATTGATTTGTTAATAACGTCAATAGAAGAAAGGACATTATTATGGGATAAGACAATAGATTCTCACTCAGACTGAAATGAAAGAAGGAAATACTGAAGAGACATATTTTTTAAAATGAAACTAGCATTTGAGAAGCTGAATAATATTCTACAAAATAATATTCTCATCCGTCATCGTTGGTATGTATCATATAACATACACTGAAGCGTTTTAGTTCAAATCGTTAACATGAAAAATATCGCGCGGTAAAATAACGCTCGTGTGTTTTTCCATGTCTATAACGCGCAGTAAAATATCGATCGTGTGTTGCCGGTCTTACAGCACAATAATAGGTTCCCTGTGGTTTAGGGATTCTGGTAAATTATTAGAAATGGTATGTAAACTTTATGTTTGTATTGTATAGCTCTTTTCAGTTCTAAGAAATTAGGTCAACCAATAAATATTACTTTCGTATATATATATTAAGTAAATAAGATTATCAATCGAAGATACTATTAAGTGTAGAATAATGGTAATTTTTTTATAATATTATCGACTTCGTAAGGGAATATTTAGACTAATTCTACGGTCTTAGAAGATATCTACCTAGACCGTGCTCAATACTTAAAGTAGATTATTGTTATTATATTGTGAGAGTGACTCAGAAAAGTATTAACAATTCTTTGTGCTACAGGCGTGACATTCTGTACGCCCTTTTTTATTTCAAACTATTATGTTTGACACAATATTTTCATACTTACCTAAAGATCCTAATAAAAAATGAAAAGGTAAACAATTTTTACCCTAGGTGTATAGTTTTGGTTCATATAAATATTTCCATAATACGTATTTCTTGAAATAAATTCTCTACTTTTAATAATACCATTCAAGTATGAATTATTTTATATTTAACAATTTTTTTCATAATTTTAATATTTAGTATATTTTTGAATTATCATTGATTATAGAGTAAACAGATAGCTCTTACCAAATTAATATTCAGATACCATATAATGAATTTTTATTCTATAATCAATGGTGTTGCTATTGACTATATACAACCAGTTATCGGCAACCTGCCGATGCGTTTATCTACGAAATCATTCATCAAAATATACACGTCAAGGTAGGAAATATGCTCATTTTGAACAGATATATTATCAAATTTTAATATAATGTTATGTTTTATGGAAAAAAATTAGTAGGTGCACCTGAGTAAATTGTACTAACGTCTAGTTGTATTTGTGTATGATTCAATTATCATCAAAATAATATATATTTTACTTTTTATCTACTACTGAAAGTATATATCTGATACTTCTTACTAATGATAAATTGCAGTTATTTCTTCACACAAAAAACATAATTTGTTTTGAGTATAAATCTTTAAAATGATTGAGTAAAAGTCATTGTAAACATATATTTAATCTTCTAATGTTCTAAACTATAGCCAACAATAAAAGTAATATTTTTTCTCGAGCCAAATGATAATAATTTTAATTTAAGTTGAAATTAAAATTGTTAGAATCGATTAAATTAATATGTTAATACCATTTAAATTATATGATATATGTCATTATACTACATACACGGAAGCAGTGTTTATTTTAGACTTAAGAAACATAATTTTAATTTTAGTTCTCGTCAATCAATGATTTCTTTATGTTTTTATATATTTTATATTTTTTAATTATTTGTATACTTATATATTTATATACTTTTCAATATTACTTAGTGTTGTACTTAATAATTATTATATTCTGTAATTACTTTTTTTTACATTATTGGTCTATATACCACATTCAATTTTGTAAAAGGGCTAGTCCCGTTGAATTCTAAATAAATAAATAAATAAACTGTCGTACTTTCTTACTTAGTTTTCAGACAATATGTGTGATATAGCTGCAGTGATAGTCCTATAGAGCAGCTTTGTCCAATGTATAGGGAGGCGAACTTCAAACATGTATTCATATTGATGTATTTTCCTAATTTAATATAAACAATATATAATAACAATTTGATGTAAAAAAAGGTCATAGAGGAGTGGTGATTGCTCCGTTTGCTCCCCCTTTGTGAGGACGCCCCTAATTTTCGGTATAGTATACCCACAACTAAATTGAGGGAAAAATTATTGGATACAAAGTTATCTTACAGGCAATATAGACGTAGAGTGATGAGTAGAGCACGAATTTCAATGCAAAATGCATTTTTTTTTCAAAATCCATACGCAACGCTCGATTTGGCAAACATTTGTTTCAAGTGGTGTAGATTCATATAATTCAATTTTTACTTTGCATTTTCTTGCATTTTTTATCCTAACTACGTCTTTAATGCATTTTTGGTATTTTCACTATTTTTTAGGTCATTATTTTCATATTTTTTAAAAAATGTAGCGTTTTCGGAACAAATTAAAAAAATTCTAGTATTCAATATTTTTCTTTAATCAAATTATTGATAACTACTCTTTATCGTCTTATGATATGATTATGTCATTAAATTATGGTATAATATTTGATGACGATAACAATAATACGAACTACGTGTGTATAATGGGACATAGTCCCGTCTATTAGTTGATAACCGGAGAACATTGATATTTGAATACATCAAATAATATATTGTTATGCAATGCACACATACTATCACAAGGTAAAAATACTTGAATATTATTAAGAAAAATAAAAAAAATATTTTTCTAAATTTTGACTGTTTATAAATAATGCTGGGTTTAACATGTTTCAGAAGTAACTGTTTACACAGTTTCGCACAAAATTGTCACTACTTCATTACGATGGTCGTTTTTCGGTTTTTTATATTGTCAAAACTCTATGCTTGGTATTTATTCAACAATATATTTTAAATTAAAATTTTAAAATGTTGGCTGAAAAGGAATAGTTTTTACGTAGTGCTTGTAAAATAGTTTCAAAAATATTAATTGAAGAAATTAGATTAAATGTAGATAAAAAGTCTTCAAAAAAGAAAAGGCGTGTCTGGGTAAGACAGTGGATTGCTAGAATGCACCTAGGAGCCTTCGATATCCTTTCAAAAGAACTTGATCTCACAAGATCATTTTTTTAATAATTTTTTTGCCATTATCAACACGGCGCTAACAGTATAAATTATCGTAAAAACGGAGTTGGCGCGACAAAAAGTTGTAACCATCCGATTTCATTTTTCCATGTATGCAACTTTCACTTGCATGCCAGTAAATGTTTGTCCATGAAAGTTTATTTTTAGTGGTGCGCCAGTTATAACTGGCATCACTAAAAACAAGCACGTGTAAACCTAGCTTAATTCTATTTTAAATTTATTATTATTTATATTAATATAAATTATTGTAAACTATATTTTTAGTGAATTGCTGTATATTTTTTACATTGATTTTACGGTAAATACCTACCTACCAATTATTGAGATTTTTATAATGCTATTTTAAATATGTTAGTACATAATTCTTACTTCCATGTGCGACTTTATCAATATATGACTTATGCGTTTGATAATTTTCTTAATATTTCCCCAATAAAAAACAACAAAAATGATAGCCTTACATTTAATATTAAACATTTTACTAATTTTTTATTTTTTTTATGAAGAATAATGTTAAATATGGTGCGTATTTTATAATTATTATTAATAAGTATAATATAAGTATTAATGAGTATAAGTTCTATTTTGCTTTATTTTGCTTTTTTTTTGCTTATTTATGGATTTTTGTATGATTTTTATTATTGATTTTTTTAAAATATTTTTTAGCAGCCTAAAACATTTTTTCTTAAAAATAATAAGTTATTATAGTCATATTAGTAATTAATTCATGTTAATTAATTTTTCTTCTTATATAACTTAAATAATATCAGATAAACTATACATATATATATACGAGTTTAGGCGACGCGCGACGTAGCGAGAGTGTACACCCGAAACTTCGTAATCCCATCGATAAAGAAACAATTATAATTGTATATAATTGTAGCTTGTACTGTATTATTTTATTTTTATAGTTTCTAGGTATTCGGGTATTCCGATATCATTATCTAGATATTCCGATATCATCATCCTCAGATTATTTACAGATTATTTTTCATTCAAAATTTACAGTAGGGATTATAAATATCGTTCATTAAGATGCATTACGTTTTGCGGATTAATGTTCGGTTTTGAACCAGAAGTTGCAGCAGCATATGACGGGATGGATTGAGAGAGATCAATGGGGAGGGATTCGGAGAATAAGTTTTTCGTGTGTGTGATATTTATTTTGTAGTTGGAAAATTTGATTTTGTGGCGATTTAGAATAGTTTGGTAGAACTGGCACCCCTTGAAACTGGCCGTATGATTTTTGGAACAGTGGACGCATTTAGCTGGACTGGAGTAATCCTTGATGCAGCTATCTGACTCATGAGCCTCACCGCATTTGACGCAACGTGATGGATGATGGCAATAGTTTTACGTGTGACCATAGTCTTGATAATTGAAACATTGCGGTGGACCGTATGTCTTTTTGTTCGGTTTTTCAATCATTATTTTCGTGTTTAGTTATGAAGTGATGTTGTAAATATGTTTATTATTAACATTGAGTTCGATGTCGGCAAAAAATATTGGGAGAGGATAGTTATTTTTTTTTAACATTGTGGACATTCTTCACTAGGTGTCCTTCTTCCGACAAAGCGGACGAAATGTCGGCACTGAGAGTGGAATGATGGAGGGTTCTGATAACGATCTTGAGTAGATTGTTATCAGATGTATAATATAACATTAGTATGAACAATTACAATATTGTTATAACTTATTTTGTCGTATGAACGCATACTTTTTGTTTTCAATCACAGACAAACAAATCAAAATATGTACAACATTAAATTAATGAATTCTTTCATTTGATCTAACTACTGTAGTAGTACTGTACTACTATGATATCCTGATATAGTTAGTTATTTGGAAAGAACTTGGTTCGTGAACACACGTTCATTTTTATGAACGATACTCAAACCTCATTCGGTTTTTTCAAATAGAACGTGAAAGTGAATGACGTTTATATTTTTAATTAATATGAACGATTTTTGAGGCGTTAAAATTTATTTACCATTTTAAAAATATATGTATCAATAATAAATATTGATTATATGTTTAAGTATAGGTATATATGCAATAATTGAATACTTGACAACTATTCTTATATCAATTTTGAAAACCACTACAAAACATAATATTTGATTTTAATGAAAATAAAGTTATAAATGTATCATAACATGTAAGTAAAATACGAGTAGCAACACATAACATTATTGTCCAAGCTACGGGATTAGTTTATGCAACTGTTTAATATTGTTTCCGAAAAAAGTGAAAGGAAACTTACATTCTAACGACGTTATAATACCTATATATTATAGGTATTTTAGGTCAGGTTATTTTATTACTTCAATGAACTTAACCTCATACATCAACCTGTCGGAACTCCGAGGGTGCAGTTTGTAACATATTGTACCAATTCTAATGTACTTTCAAGTTTCAGTATCTATACAAGCATAATGTATATGTGTGCTGTGGTGTATTTGTATGCGATACTATAGACATGAGAGCTTACAGCGGTAAATTTTTGTAGATTATTTGTTCAACGGTATTACATATTATTATATTAATATACATTTTTAGGTTTTCTGATATTGTAAAATATGTTACATATACTCCTATAAGAAAAAATAGACAATAGCTACCACACCAACAGTAATCAAGATAGCTATTTTCATAATTTCTTATTACATCTACATAAAATTCGGGAATGTTTATGAAAAAAATGTATAAATATGTTCTTTCATGATTTTTCTTAAATCCATTAAATTACAGGAAAATTAACAAATTATAAATCATTTTATTTATCTTGCCAAATTGACATATTTATAGTTATTTTAATATTATATTTGCCAAACAGTTGAAGATACGATAAAATATTTTTAAAAAAATTATTTAAAATTAAATTACCAATAAAAATTGTTATTAATAAAAATATTATTAGATGTATTGATTATTTGTTGGCAGGAAAACTTGATTCTGTGTTATCGAAATAGGCTCTGAAATGGTTTGCCAGGGTTACCGACACCCGGATTTTTATATAATGTACACGAAATAAATATCTAGTTATTTATTTAACATTAAATAAAAGAAATACAATTAATTTAATAAAATTGTTTTGGGCCGCACGGCTGGCTCGAATAAGCGGCCGCGGCGAGCGGTATCGGACCTAAGCAGGTGCAGTAGAGAATTGGATATACGGTCGACAGCAGACTTAAGCATGCGAGCGTATCGATCATGATCACTTTACCAGCGGACACTTGTGTAAGAGCGCCAAAGGTTTGTACGGATATTTGTACGAACGCGTGTTCCGTTACAGCCCTCTTTTGTTATCATCGGACACATAGGCGAAACTACGGGTCAGGCTATGGCCTGACCTAATACTAACGATGTATATATTGTATATATTGTATATATATATATTATATATTTTAATAATTATTTAGGCATTATAAGTAATATATTTATTTATGTAAACGTATACATTTGTACATTTCATATAATATAGTAGGTATATAGGTACAATTGATACAAATAAGGATTATAATATAATAAAATAAATATATTCTGTGTATTCGAATAATCGGCTTTATTAGTTATTTTTTAATTTAGACATTTGACGTTTATTTTTATAATTTTATAATAGGAAATTATAGTTAATTTTACGTAATAATACTTTTTATATTTTTGATTTGGCCTAACCTAATAAAAGCGTCTAGTTTCGCCTTTGATCGAATATCAATATGAATAATTATTGATTTTGGCTTGCCACATGAATGTCCATTAATTATAATATTATTACGAATATCCGCTACCCGTATGGTTTACAACGGGTAGAAGTGACTAATTCTTACCGACTACTGCGTAACTTATTTAGTCTACGTGGTATAATTAGTCATTTAACTAATATTTTATTCGACTAACTAAGATTGACTCAAACTGATGAAAAATTTGGCATTGTTATTATTAGAGATGGACATTTTAAAATAATTACAATTTAAAAATTTAAGGTCGATTCCCACTGGTCCGGGCCGGGTCCAAGCTTGGTTCGTGACACGTAACGGCACGTCCGGGTTGACTCGGATCAGGCATTCACACTCGTCCGGGCCCCGTCCGAGTTAACAATTTTGTTTTATTTACAACTTACAATTTTACTTCAGTCATCAGTCTCGAACGAATGAAAAACCACGTGGTTTGTCTGTGTGCATTTTTCTAATATCTTAGTGCTAAAATACTAATACTAATAATAGGTAAACACCTGAATTAAAATTTTAATTTTAAAACTAATACTCAAAGTAAATAAGTTTTAAGTAAGTAATAAACTCATAATATTTTTCTGAATCCATAGTTATAATTTAAAATATTTAAATTTAATTATAAACCAACAGCTTTTTCGAAATTTGTATGACATATGACGAATGGCGAATGAATGAAAAGTACAAAACATGGACACGGCCCGGTTCATCATTCACATTTGTTACGATGTGTCCGAACCAGCATCAATCTGTCCGGGAACCAGGATAGAAAATTGTTTTAGACAATTATTTTTTGACCCGGATCCCGCATGGACACCCGGACAAGTGTGAATTGTCAGAATAAAATCAATATGATATTTTTCTAAAACCCGATTGGGCTACGGCCCGGACCAGTGTGAATCGACCTTGAATCGACACTTTTGTTACTACCAAATATCAACGTAGATCGATATAATTATTATATCGTATCCAAATTAGATGAATGCATTTTATTTAGTTTATTTAGTTTATGTTTATTAATTATTAATAAAAAAATGTTAACTCTTAAAAAATGATGTTCTATTATTTAAATAATTTATTACTTTATTAATGTATATTTTATAGTAAATAAATGATAATTTAGTTTAATATTTTAGGTATTAAAGGTGGCAATTTTTCACTGGCCTACAATCGGGAAATATGTAAATACGTCTTTGTGTGTATATGACGTATTTATACTCTCGCTTCTTGTAACTTTTTGGGTAGATGCGTATTGTCCATTTTTTTAATGTTTTATATTTTGTTTACAAAATGTTTAGCATCTTTCATACAGCCCCTATTTTTTAGTGAACCCCGACAAAAAGCGTGTAGTCCAAAACTGGAAGTGTGCAATATGGATTCGAGAAGTGTGTACTTACTAAATGCTAACAAATAAGAAAACTATAAAGGTATTTTTAAAAAAGCCAGTTTAAGCAAGACAGCTGATAAGGACTTAAATATATCTATTACATTTTAAATTATATACCACACATTAAAATAAATAATTTGTAAATAGTTTTTAGATTTATACCAGTTAAATATATATTTTAAGTTTAAAAAATAATATCAAATTTGGTAGTTACCTAATTATAATATGCAATTTGATTAATAAAAAAGAACTATTACTAAAAATTATTACTGACATTCTACTACAAATTATAATCATATGGAAGGGGATTGAAGGGGGCTCTGTGTCATATCATTGAACATTAAAAAAATCTTGGGAATCATGAATGGTTTGAACGAAGAACAGAGCGTGTTCAAGGTGAAATATATATTAATCAAAACAACACTAAGTCTTTTACAATAAAAGATTTAGATCCAGGGGCGGGTTTTATCACTAACTAAGGAAGGGGCTAATGGAGGTTTAAGAATTTAGTTAGTTGGTTTTTTAAATCTATATAAAATTTTAAATTACAGAATATATTTTTGAGTCCCTCATAAGTAAGTCATTTTTTTCACAATAATGACAAAATTTAAATAGTTACATTATTGGTATCAATTTTAATCTGAAACCATTTTAAAATATAGGTAAATACATATAATTAACAAAAAAAGTGAGCTATTTATTTAAAAAAAAAATTTAAAAAATAGGTACCATATTCATCAATGATCATTAACGATATTTTATTATAATTATTAATATATAATAATACTTTTCTTTGTAAAATAGATAGCTTAGTCCCAAAGGGGGACTAATGCCCTCTTAGCCACCCCCTTAAACTCGCCTGTGTTTAGATCTCAGTATTATGTCAAACTGTAACAATATTTTTAGCTGAATAATATCGAGTTTACTGTGGTTCTTCGATTCACTGTTTCCGATGTAAGTTATTCAATTTTATTTGAACAAAAAACTAAATTTTTAGAACGTTTGTTGATATTTTGAATAAGGTATATTGAAGTGATATTAACTATTGATGTGCTTAATGAAAATTGTGTATAAGCACGGAAAGTGACCTGAACAATATTTGGTATAGGTACCTAATTTTTCGAAAACTATGTAAAAAAAAAAACAAAAAATAACTACAGAAATTGAAAAAATATCATCTATATAATGTTGTATATTATGATATTGGTAGTAACGCTGAAGTATTTACCTATGAGTATTTACGAGTTAATATGTATATATGTTTATATTACCCATGGTTAATAATGAATAAAATTGTTGAAAACACTGTTTCAGTCTACATTGAATGACGAATAATTAGCGGGTGGAACTACATTCGTTCTTCTAATAGGAGTGTAATTGATATAAACCTTAATATAACCTTCCTAAAAATATTTAAACAATTTTAATCCACGTGTTCACTTCTTTGGAACATGATGTAAACCATATCCATTTACTGTAATCATCGGCCAGAGTTCATCCACATCTATTCAGTGTGCAATGTCAAGGGCAACGATTTACTACATTAACTTTTTGTTGTAATTATAATATTATGCTGCTTACATTATCATGCAACCTAACATGCGAAACAATGGGTATTTGATGGTATCTAATAAATAGTTCAACTATTCAACATAAGACGATTCTAGCTAAATCTTCAAACCATTCTTATCTACATTTTTTTTTAACCAGTTGTTATTTTACAACAATATTTAACAATCAGATGTAACGTACATATTCGGGAACATTTCTTCTAAAGAATACATTGTCGCAGATTTACATTGAATTTAAGACAAGGTTAAAGATCACCAATTATTATTATCATTCTACTACACACGTTTTTCGTCGCATATGATTTTTTTCTTCGAATAAGTAAAATATCTACCTGCCGAGAACTTGGAATGGGTCGGAAACGAAAAGATTATTTCGACACCGACTGTGTGACTGATACTCAAAGGTCAATATTATAATCACACCATCCTAATAACTATCATTGTACAACTATTTTATATGTCTTCTTTTGTATGATAACTTTGACGTCTCCAATTTATCGTAATCCTCCGACACATATATCACAAAAATTACTAGAAATATCTGTCTACGCATTACTCAGGGCCGGCTTAAGGTACAGATGAGCTAGGTACCTGCCTAGAGCGGCACTTTAGTAGGGGCGTCATTTTCAAAATTGACTCGAACATTTTTTTTAGTTCTTTTGGTGTTTTATAAGAAAAATATTTAAATAAATTCATTCGTGAAAACCACTTACCTATATAATAAAATAATATTGTCTAAAGTTATTAAATTACTTTTTATTACGGCCTACACTGGGTGTTTTCAATTATACAAAAAATACGAGTATATATAACCACATATACGATAGTTGCGGTAGTGATGGATTTTGAGCAATAGTAATAGAAATCATTTTTAAGTCTTTTTACATATAAATTTATCCATAAAATAAAAAAATTACATTTTTTTTTAAGTAGATATGTCATAAAAATAGGGGAGGGGCTAAGTTAAAATAAGAGCTAAATTTTTTTTTTTAGAGGCGGCAAAATTTGATTTTACCTTGTGTATTATTTTTACTTAGGCCGGCCTTGCACGTTACCAATAAACTTATAATGAGTATCATAATTATGTTGTGAGATTATTAAGTTAAGCTGTAGGTAATATATGAGATAGACGTAATATAGACCAAAATGTTCTTCGATCGTCAGCTATCAAATAATAATTTTCATTTGTGTTTTTCGTTAATAGACATTATTCAGAAACATTCGGTAAGTATAAGATAAAAGGTCTTATATATTGGTTGTGTGATGCGATTACTATATTACAATTGCATCAATCGAGTTTCGCCAGAGTAAAATCTATTATCTTTAATCTCTTTAGAGCTTTTCCATTACGAAAAAAAATACAATTTAATATAATAATAACAATAATATGCTGTTGGCTACATATTTAATACGTAATGTAATTAAATATTTACATTTTTGCCGTAGTTATAGTTTGTTTATTTTGTATTTTATTCCCTGCATATTGTTATTGTGATCACTCACATCATTAACTTCTAAAGTTATCCGTATTTGTATTAATTTTATATAAATATTATTCAGCGTATAAATATTTTCTCATTTAAAAGTAAGTACACTATTATTTAACTTAAATTGTCATTTCAGACACAAAAGTGCTATCTCCCATCTCTATAACATTAAATCAGGTGTTCCTCAAAGAAATAATCGTTCACTGAATTTATATAATATTTTCACCGTGGATACCCCTAAAACTAACAACACTACTTTAACTATATTTTCCGACGACACATTGTCAACTAATGATGACATCAATTTAGCAGCATATTATCTTGAAGATCATTTAAAGCTCATTATATCCGGTCCGAAAACTGTATAATTATAATTAACGAAAACAAATCCCCCCCCCTATGTCACATTCGCACTTTGCTCTGGTAATTGTCCAGCAATAAAACAAAAAAACAAAATCATACCAGTTCACAGGAGCGAACTAGGACCCAATCTGCCCACTGTTCTGCAAAAAAAATTGGCCTTTAGCGAAAAGCATAAGCACCCCTAGTGTATAAATACATTTTACCTCTTCATTATTTTTAGTTTTCAAATCATCAATTAAATAAAATATATTTATATTTTTGGATATACTGTGATTTAAGTTTGATTCTCTTGAAAATGTAATATATATATATATATATTTACTGTAAAATTTTAATTTTTATTTTTATTAATGTACTAAATAATATTTTATAATAAGAATTTTTATTTTAAATTATTAAATATAATTTAAACTAATTATTTTTATTTTTAAACCATTGTTATATAAATAAAATAAAATACTTATATACAAATTATCAAATAATATTTAACTTTATAGTTCATACATAAAATACATCTGAAGTATACAATTATTATACTACAGATGTAATTATTATAAATTACCTAGTAAACAAATTCAAAAAGTAACTATTTATTAATGAATAATATTCACATTAAAATATTAAAAGATAAATATTATATTAATTCAAATTATTTAAGTTTATCCAAAAGTAATAAGATCTTAAGTATTGTTATACATACATCTAAAGATGAAAATCAGTTTTTAAAACCGTAATTTGATTAAAAAAGGAGTTAGTAAGATGTTTTTTTTGTTCCCTGAAAAATTTCAAAAAGTAGAGTTATCTCATTTTTGTACCGAACCCTTCAATTTGTATGGTGCATTCATACTGCTGATAGCACAACAATATATATATATATATAGAGAGAGAGAATGACTAACCTATTACTTAATACGCAGGGAATCAAACTTGTATAAAATTGAATTTAATATAATTTTACTTATAAGAGTACTTATATCTGTCTTTACAAATATTTTTAATATAATTATAATACATTTTTAACACGTTAAATTTTATACCGGCCCTATGGATATAAATTTTGTAATATGATACCGGCACACAGTGCAAATATACAGTGGCATAGTGGCCAGTCCGCCCAGTCCACCCTTAGCAGTCCAAAATGAGACAAAATACTTAGGTACAATCTTAGATAAGCGTTTCACTTAGAAATCTCACCTCCAGATGCGGATTTCCCATTAGGCATTGTAGGCAGCTGCTTAGGGCGGCAAAATTTGGGGGGCGGCAAATTTTGTAGTGTTTTATTAAAAAACATCAAACGATCAAACATATAGTACATCGTATATGATATTCAGTATACCAATCTATTTTGGTTCATTATAATTTATAGTCATTACCTATAAATATTATAGTAAACAATTATATAGAAAGCAGTTTTTGATAATACTATATATTTTATTTTATTTTGTAGGTTTTTATTCAAATTCAGTGAACAACCATTGACATTTTTTTCAAAGTAGGCTAAATAACTTCAGGCGAAAAAAATAGTCTAAAAATTAAAATGGATGTCCACTACTATTGTCTATATATTAAATATTTAGAGTAGGTATTTTGGAGGGGTATTGTAACTTTTTCACCTATTATAGGAGCGGCAAATTTTTGGTGCCTATAGCCGTAAAAAAGATAAATCCGCCTCTGCTCACCTCTAATTCAAAAGGAATCTTTCTAAAAGTCGACTCCATCTTATCCGTTCCCGTCTTAAGTCATAATTAAATCTCAAAACCAAAATTCTTTTATATGAGTCAATAATTATACCAATATGGTCATATGGCATTCAGATTTGGGGGCCGGCCAAACCCTTCAACATCCGTCCTATACAGTATTTTCAAAATATTGGTCTCCATACCTTAATTGGTGCTCCATGGTACGTGACCAACATTTCACTCCATAAAGACTTATAAATTCAAATCGTCTCTGATTTCTCCAAACTCCACTACAATCAATTCTATTGTAAACTCAACTCAAGAACTAATGTCCACATCAAAAATATAAACGTCCTCGCAGGCTAAAACGAAATTGAAATCGTGATCTTCTTTCTTAATTATCCTAAATCCAAGTGATAACTATTAGGAGGTGTCACCAATGGTTGACTTCTAAAATTATTTTAAGTTTATTATATGTATATCTAAATTATTTAATGTGCCACTTAATGTACATATTGTTCTTTTTATATTAAAAAAAAAAAAAAATTATCTTTAATCATGTTATTGATGTGCAATCAACACGTAATAATATATCATGTATACGTTATACTTGGTATTATAAAACGTATTTAATACGAATCTTTCTATTTTATTATTCGTCTGTCAATCATTCCACAAAGATGTCTGAAAAACCGATAGCGATGGTCCGTTGTCGGATTAATAAACATTTTCATGTTGATTGCTCTGAAATCGAGCTCATGGATATTGACGAGCTTCACACTCTTCGTCACATCATCGTCCGCGCACTGGATGCACAACGATACCACGAAGAATCAAATGCGAGTGACCAGTACATGTCATGGGTACGTGGTCTATACCACGTAGACATTACACTGTCCCGCCATCGACGTCTTCGTGGATCGGTCTGGTAAAAGTTTTTTATTTCTTTATTTTATTTTTATTTTCTTTTAGAAATTGTATTTCTTTTTTTTTAACGCATGTTTCTGTAATAGTCGAGTTACATAAAATAATTTTAATTTCCCCGTCTTCTGTCTTTTATAAATTTTCTTAACCTAATTAAACTTAATAATTGTTTTCATGCTTGTTAAGAGTATTGACTATTTTACAATTGTTTTCTTCTATTATAAAATGTTATAGTAAACTATTTCCTATTGTGACATAAATATAGGTACAGTAATTTTTCATGTAACTTAATTTTTATTGTTATTGGTATTGCTTAATACTACAAAATATATCTCTACAGTTGACAGATGTATTTAATTTATTAATATTGATTTGTAGTTTTACAAGGAAAATGGCATCGGAAAATGCATTGGTGGTCGTAGAATCGGCTAATGGAGTCGGTGGTAGTGATGGTCAGAAGAGGAAAAAACAAATAGAAACGATAAAAAATAGTTGGGTGAAAAAAATGATCACATTTTTCCAGGCCAAGTGAAAAGAAAAACACGTGATAAAGGTATTATTTTTTTCCGTCAATAATGCTTTTCGACCAAGGCGATATAGTTATATACGTTATTTTTATTATTAGCTATATACGTGTATCCATCATTACTATTTATATATATTTTATAGTTGTATATGTAGGTAAATCATTATTACTTTTATTCAGTGAATACAGATTTTCCATGAATCAATGCAATTATAATTATAATGTCTCCACATTTATTTTGGTCTACTTCCATACGATTATATTCGTTTGATTGAAATAATTTTCTTTCCAAATGCATGTTTTCCTTAAATAAATTTAAAAATATTGTAAATTCCTGTACAAAACATTTGATATGGGTTTGAATTTAAAATTTTACAGAAAAAAATCTTCACCGGTTAGTATTGCTCAGGACAACTTTTCAAATATAATAACTTATTAATTATTAAAGATCTCAAAGTTAATGCTACAACATACATAATAATTTTTATCAGTGATTTAATTTAAGGCGTTGAATACTTAAGTGTTTAATTACTTTACAAAATATATCTATTAGGTACTTCATCATAATTTATTTCCAAGTAGTAGTTACATAACATAACATTATAGCATATAAATCTTAGGGTGGCTTCCTGAGCCCTGACACAAATTACCAACACAATCAACATTATTATAGTTATCTATATTAATTATTATATATTTATATTTATTTGCAAAAAAAAAAAATTAACAAGTTTGTTGGAGTTGAATTTGATTTTCGGAAATACTATTTTTTTGTTTAGAATGGATATGAATTGAAATTTGATTATTCTAAATGATTATGTGTCTTAAATTGTATAGTAATTTGTGACAGTTGTGTAAAAAAAGTATCAATACAACAACTAACTTCAATTTTCTCAGATTTATCTATAATTCTAAATTTTGTAAGTATTTCAATAAAGCGTTAAAAAAATGTGACTGATATCTGTTTTAACTGTCAGCCAAAGAATATTAAATTATCAAATCCTCATTTAAATCTTGTACAACCAGTTATTCAATTAATGAATTTAATAGTTTCTAAAGAATATTATAATCATTGGCAATCTATTGATGATTCGTGTTTTATGTTCTTGAAAAAAATATTTTGAGTAACTTATTATAAAGTTTATATTTTATGATTATTTAACTATTTAAAATGAATTTTAATTTTTTTAGAAAGTATATGGGATTGTGTTTATGGTTCATATATAAAATTAAATGATCCAGATAGTTTTAATCATAAGTATATTTAAAAATGAGAAAGTTCAATTAAAGCTCCCTGATTGGAAAACAAGTGAAGATATATTTACAGAAAAAATTTGATCATAATTAACAAAACAAGAAAAATGTATAACAATTTTTTTGATATTATTGTTTGTATTTGCTAATTTTATTGATTTTTGGGTTTTTAGTTTTTTTGAAATGTTTTATTCTTGTAATTAAATTCTTGCAAGAATCATGATTCCTCATTATGAAATTTTACCGCTGCTACAATTGGGTTAACAGTAATGCTAATATATTTAGGAATATTGTGAGCAATGAATTAATTATTGATTCAAAATTCAGTACCTACGTTTTTTACTATTGATGAACTAATTTAAATGGTTGTATTCCTTTCTGACAAAATAACTCGAGTGAGTAAAATTAATCTTTTTTCTTTCATATGTATGATTAAGGACAACAATTTAGTCCCAGTATATTAATAAAAAAATTTAAATTAATATTAAAACAAATAAAAATTAATAATATTGTATGATTATTGAATATTGTTTAATTGTCTAGCATGGAGTGGTTTCTACATTATTGATATCAACACTCAACGAAAGATATGTATTTGATGTAAATTAAGCAAGTTTGAACGATGCATCAGAACTTTGTGTGTATATATTTACCAGTCAACTTTTAATGAAAGTATCACAAAACAGTGATAATAATCAACAAGATTACTGAGATTGCTGATGTTGCCAAAAACATCTTCTTTCGCACAAAAATATTTTCTCTTATTGTTTGTGTATCATGAGCATTTGTTTTTTTTTTCATTACAAATTTGATTTATAATGTATCTACTTAATATATTATGTATTATTTTTAAATAAGTTTAATGCTTCAATACATTACACCAAATTTCATAATTTGTTAAAAATCAAGGTCTTATGAGTTGGTATTGGGACCCGAAGGCTATAACCCCATTTATAAAAGGGATGCTTGAGCACCTTTTTAGATACTAGATAGTGGCTACTGATTTATGCTATGAACTAAGATAAACTATTTAGTATGTATTCTAAATTATAACTAAAGTTCCTATCAATGAAAGGCTATCATGTACTTTATTACTAAATAGGATTTATATTTTGATTTGTAATAACTATCAAAGCTAGTTGAAGAATTTACTATTTTTAGGGATATTACTTAGAAGCACATCCTAGTAAAAAATAACTAAGATTTACAATTTCTCAATGTTTGGTTAATGTTTTATGCTTAAGTTAAAAATTATTATCTTCCCAAGGAAGAGAAAAAAATTATATTTTTAAAATATTGAAATTGAAGTAATTGGAACTTAATTTTGAATTAAATCTTAAATGGCAATTGTTTACAATTTAGCATTGTACACATGATAATAAAAGTTGATTGCTTCTATAGGAGTTAAAATATATTTTATAATTTTTATATAAATACATATAAAAAATTCCTAAATCATTTACAAGAAAAGTAAATAAATATAAATTATATGAAGCATGTAGTCATCACTATAATTTAAATATAATAACAATTTTCTGAGTATAGTAGATAGGGAATTCAAAATAAAATTAAAGGATATGGCATAAAAAATACATAAAAAAAATTATCTACACTAATAAATATATTTTAATAATTAACGACAATAAACAAATCACAATAGATTAATTTGTTTACCATAATGTTAGATACGTATTTTCTTATTTGACTCATCTTCATCATCTGAATCTGAATCTGATTCTTCTTCTTCTTCTTTTTTCACAAATGGAGACAAATCAATATTTAATTTTTCTTTTGATGATGGAGTTTGGGTTAAACACCTAAAAACCATCATGAATTTATTTAAAATACAATAACCATTTTTTTGATCAGTTAATTTATTTTATATAGATTAAAATCATTACTACAAAATATTTTTTATTTTTATCCTACTATTTTAGTATTTTTATAAATTTTTTTTCAAGATTTCATTTATATAAATTGTAACATGCATTTTTACTCTTCATTCTCTGAAAGTTAGAATGCATAAAAATTTTATACTAATCTAGTAGTAAATTAATGATATGTATTAAAAGTTAGTTGATAGGAACCCATAAAATGGTGGTAGAGACCCATAAAATATAAGTACTTTAATGCATATTAGTATTTTATAATCTTTGAAAAAATTAGATTTAATTAAATAAACATAATTAAATAAATTAGCTGATTTTTTTTTAACAATTAACTATACATATGGAGAATACATATTAAAACATTTTATATTTAATAAATGTATAAATAATTTAAAAAAAAAAATACCGTATAATAAATGGAGATGGCTTAGATTTTTTTGGAGCTTTTGTCATAATATCTTTGAATAGAGTTTCAAAATTTTCTACAAGATGTGTTGGATCATCTGATAGCTAAAAAATAATTTTTTACATTTAATACACAATTTTTAATATAGAATAAATAAAATGGTCTTACTTGACCAATTTTCATTTCAACTATTCCCAAAGTTTCGTCATATGGATCTACTTGCATATTGTATTTTATCCCTTTTATGTAATGTTTTATCATTCCTACTAAGTCTAATGTTAACAAACCTGAATAAAAATGTCTTTATTATTATACTAAATAAGCTTTTTAAATTTTTTTAATAATTTTTTACTAACCATTTTGAAGAGTTGGATAACGTTTTCTTAATAAACCTCGAATGGCAGGTAATTCTGTTAGAATGTCAGGATGAGCAAGTACATATTGAAAATCAGGTAAAACTGTAAGACCTCTCTAAAAAATATTTTTGTAAGTCTTTAAGAATTAACTTTAATACATTTTATTAATTTGACATATAATAATATTCATTGCATAACAAGTAAATAATGTGGTATAAGTAAAATAAATAAAGCATAATACCTCTATGCTTTTGATGACATCTTTACCACCAACTAACATAGCACCTGCATTTCTAGCTTCTTCCATCATTTTTGTACTTTCACAAAATGCTAATATTGTTCTATCCTCACCATGGTCATATGGATAAGGTAATTCAATAATTTTATGATATTTATCAACAAATTTGTTTTTTTTGTCTGTAGTTAGATCCATTTCTAGACGAACATTTAGAGGCGCATCAGGTACATTTATCATTGAAGGATGGTGAAGCTCTTTATGAGCTAATATGGCATCCAAAAATGTATATCTGCATCATTAAGAAAGAAAAGTAATGTTAATAATATGAAAGACAATATCTATAATAAATTGATAAAAAAAAAAATCTATATCTGTAATGACATTTTAATTTTAATTTTAGTTTTTATAATTTAAAATACTTAGATACTGAACATCAGGAAAAACTTATAAAACTCTTTAAAAAGGCGAAAAAACTCTAGAAAAAACCCTATTTGGACAAGACATCATACATTTTTTCTTATATTTTTTTGTAAAGCTATTTTAGTATGTTAACTGATGACTAAATTGTAGAAAATTTTTAAAATATATAGTATATTCTAAAATTATTGATATTGGTAATATTATATTACTAAATATATATATATATATATATATAGGGCAGAGGACTTACTATATTTGAAAAGTATTTTAGTATAAATGTTTTTATTTTGTACTCAGCTATTTTCGTAATTGAGCAAAATAAATATGCGAATTCTACAAGTCCTCTGCCCTAGCGATATTTAATAATAATATCTTGGTTAACAAATTTAATTTATAGTACAGTCAAGTAGAACGTCGATTAACTGTTCTCATTATTCAGAAAATTTGTATGTAACAAAAATAAAGGCACAAAAGCAATAAATTATAAGTTAAAGAATATAAACAATATTATTTTAATGAGCACTATATAGACTATATTATAAATGAAATTATGGAAAAAAAATTTTTGGTAGAAATTTTGACTTCCACAATGACATGAGTTACAACATAGGTCAAATAAAATGTAATAATAAATAAAAATGTAATTAAAATATATTAAATAGTTTTGATTAACAGTGGTTTCCATTTTCTCAAGTAACTCATAAAACCCATGTAATTTTAATTCAAATATTACATTAAAAAATTATGACTTACTTTCGCATTTGGTAAAAAAGTCCAATATATACGTCATCACTTGGCGCACGCCAAGGAAATGTTTCAATTGTACGACTTGATTTATCTAATTGCCTAAATACAAAATTTTGAAATATAAGTATAACTATTAATATTATTAAATAATGATTATTAGCCCACTTAACAGGGCCGGATTAAAGGGGGGGGGCAGAGGGGACATCTGCACCCGGGCGCAAGATTTTAAAGGTGCAAAGTTTTGAAATATTGTAGATACCATTTAGAGTGAAAAAACTATTAGCGATTACGACAGTGTACACGGCGCGCAAATTCACATACGTGTTTCCACGAATTTACCGATATCTGAAATACAGTCACAGTGTCCACGCAATAATAATAATAATTATTAAACGACTATATAATATAGATAACATTTCCACCAAACAACTGCGACCGATTATTCAAACGTATAAAAATATATTATAAATTATATTTTTATTTTTATTTACTTACATAGTTAATCCCAGTATTTTATATATCATTTTTATAAATTAATTAAAATTAAATTAAATCATGATTACAAAATTGTTATTTTTATAAATGTATTTACATTGTTTATTGTTTAGGTATATAGTAATATTAAAAAGATTGTTATCATATAATTTTAATATATTTCTAATATTATTTAATAAATGCCAAATTATAGTAAAACAATGTTATGTTTATGTATTATTAAAAAGTAGTTCTTAATTTTAGGTAGGTTTGCCCTGGGGCGCAAAATATCTTAATCCGGCCCTGCCACTTAATATTGTAACAAATAATACTCATCTAGAAACTTACTTTTTTTTAAGAATAGGTATATATTTTCGTGCTTTAGCTAAATTGGCAGCTCTATTTTTTTTATTTATTTTTTCTTTTCGGTCTCTAGTACATTTACGTGCCCGATAACGGACAGGCATAATAGATGTAACAGTTGGTAGTGATCGAAACAAGCTATTAAGATCTGTAGACAAATCCCATTAAAAATTAAAATAGAAAGCAATATTATTCTAGATACTTACTAAACATTTTAGTGGTTAATTTTCCTAGAAATTAGTTTTTAAAAATTAATTAATTAATATAGTATAATGGCTTGAATGTGTTATTATTTTTCAGAATAAATCAATCATAATTATAATAAATTGATATTTTTAAGTAACACTTTGTTATTTGATTACTAAATTTTGAGAGTTTTTCAATAATATGAGAAATTGAAATAATAAGAAAAATTACTGTAAACACGTATCAAAGATTTATCTATTATTTAATATTTTAGTATTAAATGAAATTACAATATAATCTCATTTACAAAATATGTAACAGATACTTAGTTCATTTTTTCTAAGACTGTGGTTCATTTATAAAAAATTGTACAGGTTTATGGTAACATTTTTGGTTTAATCTATTCTGTGGTAACATATCACATCGAATTAAAGCAATTGTAACTGGTCACACTGATTCTGCACCCTTCTTGTATCATGTTTTGTGTTTTCGTTTATTTAGCTCCTAAAGAGCTGTCTAGTGTCCGACTTTTACTTGTATTGTATTTTTTAAACTCAGTGTTGTGAATGATTTTTTTTTAAATTAGTCATCACCAAACCCGTTTTCCTCAAATTACTTTCTACGTTTTAAGTATAGAACATTTGTCGGATATTTACAAAAACCATTGCTTTTGGGCAATACAAGTTTCAGGTAAAACAATCAAATTAAATTGTATAAACCTAACAAAGGCATATTTATTAACAAGTGGCCATTGATGATGGAATGTTGTATAAATTAATTTGGTTTTAGAAAAAAAGAATTGATATGAATAAATTATTTAAAAATGTATATTTATTGAATTTGATAAAAATTTAAATATGTTTAATTACTCTAAATTTTTAAAAATTGTTTTTATTTTTTTTACCAATTAAAAATAACCATTCTGCATTTTTCAATTTAGCTTGTTATGAAGTTTTACATTATTTTATAATATTTGTATATTTCTTTTTGATCAATAATACATTTTTTCATAATAATTTATAGATTATCCAGTTTGATTTCAATGAATGAATCAACAGAAGAATGTTCTCCATTTAAAGATAGAAAAAAAAAGTAAATACGTTAATTATGAAGTATTTTTATATTGCTATTAGTTATATGTTTTATACTTTCATTTTTTTAAATTTTGTTTAGAACTCATATGTCGCTTAATGATAAAAAACGACTTGCCCGTGAAAAGGCTGAGCAGTATAATAGTAATGGCAGACCTTTACGTCAGTATCACATGCTCACTGCTGAAGAGGTTAAACAGGGAAAGGAAACTCATTGGGAAGAATTGGAAATTATTGGTATTTTATTATTATATTTTTATAAATACATTTTAATAATTCTGTTCTAAATTCTTAGGCAATGTTAAAAGTCTAAGTTCAACCTTATGGCATATGACAACTTTAACGGGACTCTATCTAAATGACAATCAATTAACCCGGTTACCCCCAGATATATCAAATCTTGTTAGTTTACAATATCTTGATTTGTCTGGAAATAAACTGCGAAGTTTACCTGCTGAACTTGGTGAATTAATTTATCTCAGGTAAATTATATTTTATAAAATTTGTTAAATCTTATTTAATTATATTAATTGTATATTACAGAGAATTGCATTTGGGATATAATTTGTTGAGATCATTACCGCATGAGTTAGGACGTTTATTCCAACTGCAAGTATTAGGGTTAGCTGGTAATCCTTTATGTCAAGAAGTAATGAAGTTACATAGTGAACCAAATGGCACTCATAGACTGCTTATGTATCTTTTAGATAGCTTACAAGGTAAGATTTTAATTTGGTTATATTCTAAATTGCGCTAGTTTAAAATTTGTCTATCAATTTGTAAAGAAGATATTATTAATTCTATGTAATATTATGAACAATATCCATGTTAATGTAATACATACACTTTCAATTAGTAAATTCCTTCTATTATCTTCTGCTTTATATAATTAAAATATAATATGAACTAAAATTGACATCTTAAATTATGTATTTTTATTGGCTTTTAAGACAAGTTTTTGATTTGACCAAAGTATTATGAATTTCTCCAAGGACTATGTAGACATGAATACATCCTTGGTTAGTCTTGGTGTATCAATAGATTTATAAATCCATCCAAAATCATAGCTATAATCTACATTTTGTTATAATTTGATATATTATTATATAATTTTCACTAAATTGAATTTTGTAATAAAATCATTTTACACATGTATATTGTAGTATTAAGTCCATAACTTCAAATTTATTATATCAAACATTTAAAAATTTATTTTACCTTTTAAAAAGTAATTAAAAGGGCTTTTTTTTTAAATTTTGAACCTTTGTAAAACCAAATAGTTTACTTGGTCAAGTATCAACTATCGTCATTTAAGTTAATAATCCACGCATTGGTTTGTAGTCCTTTTCTTTTCCAGTTACTGTTTTGTAATTTCAATTTTTTATGTCTGAATAAATCTTAATATGTCTTCTGTTTTATAAATATTTTTTTCAAGTTCTTTCCTTTGATATTACCTTTTTTTCTAATTTTCACATCTATCATGATGGCAAAATAACCTATCTATTTAATCTTTATTAAATCTTTTCATAGTTAACTTTATTCGGATAATGTCTCAATTTTTCAATATTGGTAATTTAGTTTAGTTGATCTTTAACAATTCTTTAGATTCATATTTCGTTCAATTTTATTATTTTATATCTATTTATTTCTGTCCAAATGTTGCCACTATATTACCATATTCCTTTTTTCTACCAACATGGTTTTTTATTCAGATTTCTGAACATTTAAACTAACCTTGGAATTGAATAATGTTTAATATTATCATTTATTTTTATTTTACTATTTCTCCCATTTTTGCTTTATTGCTTACAAAGTTATGTTGATTTTTTTCTATCTTGAATATTGCAGATGTTCATATTATTAATATTATTTTTATATTTGCATACCAGTATTTATGTTTTTTTATTTACCGTCTTGTTTAGTTTTTTTTTTATATTATGTTTTATTTATAGTTGAAGTTATTTTTCTAAAATGATTGTAGTTTATGTTTTGCTGACTGTCAGTTACAGTACATAGTCATTTTAACATATAATATATTCATTACACTAGTTGATCTAGTAATGTGACAAGAATTTTTCAAAAATATTTGAATTTTCTGGGAAGTTAACTTTAGAATTTAAATTAATATAATTAATAAATTTACATAATTGTCATTTATTAATATTGTATATAGCCAAATTCATTTTTTTTTAAAAATTTTAGGGATAAAAAATTAAAATGTATTAAGTAAATCAAAGTTTTTATCCTCAACAATAATTGATTTAATTATTGCAAAATTAACTTTTCCCTGACTGGTTATATTTGTACTTAGACTTATTTATTATTTAATTTTTTAAGAGAGTTTTGTAGTAAAGTTATTTGTGATTGTTGGATTATTATTTATTGTATTATTTCAATAGAATGTTATAGAAGAAAGTGCATTATTGCCTTTCTTTTCTTTTATTTTTTTTACTATAACTAATTTATCTTAGTATAAATTATTAGTTTTTTATCTATGTAGTTACATCGTTTCCCCTAGTATTCTTATTTTTTTTTTTTTTTTTGTCCAGATTATTTTATAAAATTCTTTTCTGAATCAATTGTTCTTGAAACTACTAACATTAATTTTACTCCCATATTCTTCTAAAATGTTGATTTCTTTCTCAATGGTACTTGTTTTATCTTTCATTTCATTAGAATTTAAATTTGTGTTTATATTTTTAAAGCATTTAAATTTTTAGAATCAATATTAAAAAATCATCTGTAAATACATAGTTATTTTATACAATATATGTATAAGTAGCTTTTAAAAACTCATATTATTTTAAATCTTATGTATAGTAATACTTATTAAGTGTCATATTTATATTTTATTTTATTAATTTCATAAGCATTCATTTTTTGAAAATGTTTTCTCTTAAAAAATCTCTGTTCCAGGTTAAGTTTTAGTTTTCTAAAATTTCTATTCTGGTGATTTTTAATTTTGGTTAGTAAATAAATTATTTCTTTTGTAGTTAATGGTAGTATTTTTTTTTTGTGTCTTCAGTAGCTGTTTTCACTTTTAGAATATTTTCTTAAATATGGTTTGATGTTTAAGTTAGAGCATTTGTCGAGAATTGATTATTTAAATATATTACTTAATTATAAAAGTAAGAAATAATGTAAAGGTTTTATTTGTTTGCGAAATCCTTAAAACAGAATTTTATTTTTCATATCAGTCAAACTAAATAAATAATAAAATAAAGTAATGAAATAATAAATAAAGTTAGTAAATAAATTATTTATATTAATTTTGAAGTTATTTAATGCCATTGTTTGAGATGATTTCAAATTAGATTTACATATACTATCTAGATCAGATTTAAATCTAATCAATATTCCAATTTAGTATTAAAATATACTAATGTTAAATAACAACGTTTTGGGGCGGCTGTCATGAAGGTAGCGTGGCCGAGTGGTCTAAGGCGCTGGTTTTAGGCACCAGTCCGAAAGGGCGTGGGTTCGAATCCCACCGCTGCCATCAAAATTTTTGCAATTTCTATTAAAACGTCTCATTTATTTAGATATGATATTTATTTATTCTAAAATTTTTTTATTAAATTAGTATTATTTTTCGAAACTTAATATTTTATGAATGAAGTAAATCTTGTGTTTCATCTAATTGATTTTAATTCATTTATGTACTTGTATATTAATTATTTTTGCCACATTTACAACTATTAGGGATATCACCATGATCGTGTCGTACTTTTTGTATTATTTGTTTATAGTATTGTACATAATACTTAGGCGTTTGATTTTTTTCTTATATATGCACCCTAATAAACAGTTTAACTTCTTTTCTTTTTTCTTTTTTTTTTTTTTTAAGAGTTTATTTCCTTTTTATGGAATTTTATTTTATATGTGGTTAATGAACCGGCAACCAAATCAATCCGTGACTTATCAAAAAATAAGTGATTCGGTAAACCACTTTAAGGTTTATATGCGGATATTGATGTAAATGTTGGTGACATAGAAAATAGTCCGAATAATATCGAATAATTATTAAATGGTTCTATCTGTTTTTTTCGGATGTTACTTATATGGATAAAATTGATAATATTTTCAAATAATATTTCTGTTATTTATTTACATTTAAGTATCTATATTCATATTTTTTTTTACTAAATATATTATTTGCGTACAATATATAATAGACCCATCAAAGCATAATAATAGTGGAAACTTGATAAATCCAGTTGCTTTTAAACTATTATTTATATTGATATTCTTATATTAAATATTTATGTGGCACAAACATAAATATTAAACAGGATTTGTATACAGTATTATTTTTTAAAAGTATCATGTATAGCTTAATTATGTTTTTAAAAAATTAGTTTCAATTTGAATATTTATACTGGAACATATTTATTACAGAAATATTAGATGTCGTATTTATTGAATAAAATGTTGATAAAATTATTTTGCCAATCACTCTAAAATCGTAAAATAAACTAGATTTTAAAATGTATATTTTCTATTCATAGAATTTTTTCATAAAGAAATATGATTTTTGTATGAAAATCTATTTAAGTTTTAATAATCACCTTAATAGATTAATAACTTTCAGTTAATTTCTATTTTGTTTAATGGAACAGCTTTCCAATTATTCCAGTATTTTAATTTATTCGTTAAAAGTACCAAGCATAATTTAACCTAACTTACAATATTCCTTTTACCCAATGTTTTATCTGATAATTGATCTATAGAACGCTAGAACATTTCTTAAAACTAAGACGTGGAAGTGTTTAAAATGAATATACTATTTTAAAAAAATAGTCTACATTATCTTCAGGTAACGAAATTAGATGACTACATATTTAAAAATTAAAAAATAATAATGATATCGGATTACGAGTAGAGAGAGTAACAAAGCAACTAACACTCGGATCACCGCGTTGTTATTGACGTGTTTAGTGCGTTTAACTAGGTTTCTAAATTTACTTTTCTAAACGGACGTCACTTAAACAATCTTGGTGAACGTAGAGTCGTAAAACCAAAATACGTGTTCCTACACGTATCTGAAATCATATCGAATATAATCAAATATAAAAGCTATCGGATACATTTGTACGTGATGTGCCGTACGGATAGTAAAAGTTTAACACTAACACTCTCTCTTGTCCGGTTTCTGTTTATTATTATTTTTTTTCCTGTTTTTATTATCACAGCAACACAGTGACCGCGCGCGTGTGTCTATCGGAATATTACGGTAAACAACGTTCGCGTATTCGTCAGGCTTTCTTGATATAAATAAAAACCTATAATGATTTCTCGCTCGATGCGTATTGCGGGCGCCGCCGGTGCAGTCCGCGGTGGTGGCAGCAGTAGCGGGAGGGGAAAACAGGTGTTTCGTCTGGCCGTGCCGCCGCCGCCGCCGCCGCCGCAACAGCAGACTGTGCCGTCGCAGTCGCTCGCGAGTGTCAGTCCCCGTCCAGATACTCGCCGGCGCCGTCGGTGTAGTTATCCGTTTGCGCACCGTTACCGTGTGTCCCGAGGATATCGTCCGTGGTGTGCTTGTCGGTGCCGTCGTGGTCCGTCGCGGTGGTGTCGCGTGAGTGCCGTGTGTTTCCGTGCGTTGTTGTTCCGTCCGCGGTGGTCGACGGTGCGCCCCTCGAACGCTATAATATTCCCTGAAGTTACATTATTACTGTAGCGGTATAAACGGTCGACCGTTCGCGCGTGGTGTACGTAAACACACATGGGCGGCGGTGGTGTCGAGTGCGCGATATGAACCGGGGCCCTACCGTTGCCCAATCGCTACCCGTCGATCGCTACGCAGGCAACTGTCTGATCAAACCGTCGTACTACTGCGGGACCGGTGGTGGTGTACACAATGCCGTCTTGGAATCGCCGCAGTGTCGGTACGACACGGTCGTTGGGGCAGCGGCTGTCGGATACCACAATCACGGTGGTCAGTCGGCCACGTCGTACCAACACTACCAGCACTTGCAGGATTGGTATGGCCGGACGGCCTACTGGCACCATCACCACCACCTGCACCACCACCAGCAACATCACAATCAGCAGCATCATCAGAACAGCGGTGGTGTCGTCGGAGGTGGGCCGCTGGCTGAAAAAGCCAACTTTGCCGCCCACAAACACGGCGTGCCACTGATACAAGCCGCCAAGTATAACAGGACGAGTGGCAACGGTGGCGGGGGAGCGTGTGGTGGCGGCCCCGGGAAAAAGTTTGCGAAAAAAGCACCGGCGGAACAGCCGAACAAGAAGAACGACGGCGGCAGCGATGAGAGTTCCGGTGCCGCGTCGGAAAATAGTTTGCCGCGTATAATAAAGCCCCGAAAACGCAGGAAGAAAGAACGGAAGCCGGTGCCGTCTGCGTTAGTCGTGATGCCGCCGCTCGTGGTTGCCGCGCAGGAGAGATCGTCGTCGTCACCCTCACCCACGCCGTCCTCGCCGTCGGAACAACAACAACAACCGCAACAACTTCAGCAGCAACAGCAACAATTTTCTGTCCAACCGTTACAGGAGGACGCCGACGGCCCTTTCGACACGATCCGGCTGTCGGCCGACATCAAAGCCGTTAGCCTGGAGGACGTGTCCACATGCCAGTGCGCGTGCTGCGATCCCGTAGGCAACGTGTGGGATGTGGGACGTCGGTGTTTCTCGCCGTCGCTCACCCGACCCGAGCCGACCCGGAGGAGCTGGAGTGGCGAACCGTCCTCGCCGTCGTCGTCATCGTCGTCCTCGTCGTCCTTCTTCAAGGCGGCTGTTGAGTACGCGAAACCCGAATCCGTCGCACCCGCCAGGATAAGGACGCATAGCTTAGAAGTATCGTCCGAGATAGTCACCTCGCACAACGGTCACAGGGACATCGAGATCAAGTTTTTCACCATGCCCATCGGTGACCACTGATGATGACGATGACGACATGATGTCTCGTGCGTTATCATTTACGCCCAAGTCCTCGGGAACGCCACTTCAGAGATGCGATCTTTGATTTTCATATTATTTTGTGTACATTAGTTTTACACGCGTATGTAACATATTTCGATGTGGTGTTTTATTTTTCGCGAAACTCACTTTCCTCTAAAACATCCGCGTTTCCCCCTTATACGTTCGTCTGTATCATAATTTGTTGTACAATTATATTTTATTTTTTCGGCATACTTTCACGCGTTTTATTTTCTTATAATTTTAGGTCGGTGGTTATTTTTCACTTTATTTGGCTTTTTATTTTTTGTTTTTATCGTACGGAAGCGTGAGATGTTTTTACGCGTTTTAGTGGTCTCAAAATTAAAATTAATATTATTACGATGACAATATCATTATTTATGTCATAGGCTTTTTATTTATTGTGTTTGTATTATGATTCCCGCCGTCAAATCGTTCCTAGGTTATGGTTCGATTTATTTGCTATGTAACTATTTATTGTTTTAGTTTTTTAGTTGAGATTTTTAAATATTGTAAAATACATTTTTATGCATAGCGTTGCATGCGACGTCGACTTGTAATTCAGATGTACTAATGTGTTTGTGTGTTTACAACACATTATATATTTTGATAACAATATATGACTTTATGGTAAAATAAAAATTTTGTGTTTTACAGTAAATGCTTAACACATAATACACTTACATTTCAAATTGATACTGTGAAAATTCGACCTAACTTTCATTTAGAATTTTATTAATAATTATTGTTTTCTTCGATGTTATATTAACTAGGTTTCTAATTTTACTAACGACTGATAACATATTATACATAATAAAATTTATACGTATGTATACATTATTCTTTTTTTAAGTCCAATTTATTTATGCAGTGGGAATGAAATTTTATTTTCATTTTTATCAGTGTCATAAGGTTATTGAATAAAATAGGAAAAAGAACAAAATTTATTAAATTACAAAATTGAGGTTTTATGTGTTAACCTGGTCTTATTTTCACGGTATCATGTGCGTTTGATATGTTATTTTTGCCATGACGTCATATATGGCTGTCGGCTTGTTAATATGAGTTTATTATTTTCTCATATGATTAATTGAAAACCGAAGTCGTGCTTAATTTATTTTTTTATGTAGATTTTATTTGGGTTTTTAATATTGTAATCGCTTTGTTTTTTATTCGGCGGGTTAAGGTGTATAATTATCTTACTTTAACTAATTATATATATTTTTTAAATTTAAATTACTTTCAAATAGTAGCTATTGCATTTACGCAAAAAATTTAAAAAAAATTGTTATTATTTATTATTTTTAATATAGACTTTTTTTTTATTTTTGATTATTTATTTGTATTATGAATTTAATGTTTATCATTGCTGCATATTTTAATCATATTTCATTAAAATAATAAAATGTATAAATGTTTACCAATAATATAAAAAAAAGAATTATATTTATAAAAAATGAATTTGTTATAAATTTAATGATTTTTTAATCATTTTGTTTTAGGATATCTAAAGACGTTTTATAGATTATTATTGACAAATAAAAAACGTTGATATAATAATTATATTTTTAATGGTATTGCATGTGATTGATTGTCCTGTACTTTTTTTCTAGTTACATACTTGGTTTGAATAAATATAAAAATTATTATTTTTTTAAAATACCCGAGTATTTATTCTCAGTTGCTATTTTTTTGTATGTATATTTCAGTTTGTTTTTGTGATTGATTTTTGTTTTATTATGTATTGTTACCATACATTTCACTTGATTAGGTCACAATAATGGGTCAAGTTAATATCATAACATATTGGTATATAAAAAGTTTGAAAATCATAACTGTACAAAAACATTAATGTTTATTAAACTATTTGAAACCATTTGTTTAACAATTAATCTTTCTTTGAGAAAATAGAAACAAGACGTGACTTATCTGTATCAATTGTTTTTTTGGCATTTTAAATGTATGTTTATTAAAATTTGATTATTTTTCTAGCTAATTGGAAGTGTATAGCCGTGCAAAGTTAAATTTAATAGCGCTTTGAAAATTCAGCATATGTTGAGTACTAAAAATAATATATTAATGTTATGGAGTTCAATTTTTGTACGGTTTTAACTATTGGAATCGCTTTGACGAATTGATTTTCATGAAGTTGTTTCCTGGTTATCTATTAATGTTTTTAATGAAAATATTATTTACGTTATTTGTCTACATTTGTCTACACACTGCTTTGGTTTTGTTTTGGTTCGCCACATAAACAAATCGAAATCAATATATATATTTTAATATCGTGTGCTTGTAGTTTTCACGTGAATAATTTTTATTTTATATATTTTTCACGTATATTATTCCCATTACCGTAGCATTATATGTATCGTGGGCTATTCGCCGTTACGGTGTATGCCTGTTATATATGTGTGTGCTTTCGACCCACACGTCATCGTTTTCAAATCGTAAAAAACTACTGTTAATAATGTGACAGCTGATATTTTACATTTAAATTTTAAATTTAATCAACGCACAGTATAAGTAACTTAAACACTAAAGTATTCTATATTTTTGTACGGTTTCAGTTGAGTAAATGCCCAGGTGTAATATACTATTATTCATACTATAATATTAATTATAATACTCTATAAACCCATCAAAAAAAGTTTTAATTATTATTAAGTACTTTGTTCGTAACGTTCGAAATTGTGCGTAGTAAACGATTCTTGTTATCGTACGTACTGTAATTTTTCAACAAAATTTGCGTGTTGTAGTTATGTATAATAATAGTTTTACCATAATGACCTATCTGGAAGGGATAGACGATGATGGCAACACTGCAGGTGGTCCACCAACTTGTAGTTTTTTTTTGTTTCGGTAAAAAATAAAATACACACCTGTGAACCTACTTTCGGGGGGACGTGAAAAAGTGTTATATGTAACAAAAGGTGTTCCCTGCTGTAGATCAGACGTCTGGTACTTTTTTATGCGGTGCTCACAGTAGTTTGGGGTTGAAACCGGTTTTTTCTGTTCCTACACTCTTCGTACATATATATTACGCGTACGACTGGTTCCAGCAGGGTTGATATTTTTGGGCTGAATTAATTTTAACTGTACAATATGTGTATGCTGTATACGCACTCACATCACACATTTCCCCTAGCATATGTGCGATCTATGTTAAAATATATTCAAGGCGATGCTTTTTTTGTATTATGATTTGTATTCATTATTAAACGTTACGTAATGGTACACACCACTGTCTATATTGTGTTTATTTTTTTGTATTTCGTTACTGTCGTTACTTGTTAACACGTTATTTCATCGATGTTGCTCTTTTTGTTATTTTCCGGAGTATTCTATCGACTGTTCGAAGGTTTTGTTAGTACTCATATTGTTCGACCTTATAGCCGCGTAATATTTAAATTCTGCTTTATTTATTAGGTAGTATTATTTTAATGAACGCGTATTTTCTAAGCGGTTGGTTCTCTTTGTATGCACGTATAAAATTAACAGCACATGGATTTTCTGAAAAGTAATATTGATAAAATCTCTTGTTGCGTCGCATGTACCGTAAACTGGCGATAACGTTTTGTTATTGACTTGTATTATACATGTAACATTATTATAAATATTTAAGGTAAAATCCTTGACAACAATAAGTACCCGCTGTTCGGTATTTTAAGTTTTTTTTTTGTCATCGTCATCATTTGCCAAAAATGTAGTTATGATCGCAGCTTATGTAAAAAAATAATTTTTCAATAAAACGAGCATTAAAAAAAAAAACCAAATTGGCATGAAGGTCGATCACGTATAACTATATAGCGTATATATATATGATGTCAAACAAACAAAAGCTCTTTTTTTCGGCCGTTGTCCTCTCCTCTTGCGGTCCGTGCCATGAATCCATAACAACTATATACCTCATATGAATAGTCGATGTTTTGTTGTCACGTTATTTATATATATATATTTTACAACGACAAATAGATTCGTTTTTAATCCGACCTCTGGTCGTTCAAGGCCAACGCAGTTGGTGGTTACAAACAAATACACCTATTGTTTAAATTGGAGCTACTCCGTGTACACTCGCGTGCTCAGGCAACAGTGTGCCGCGTACGCGTATATTATATTTATATTGTCGTACATGATAACAATATTCGAATGGTGAACGCTGCGTGACGTAAGCCGTTGTCCTGGAATAATCTATGTACGCATACGCATGTTGCACGTACACACCAACGCGTCTATATTAGCTCCAGAGTTCCTATCCGTCCGATCAAAAACACTGCATCTTTTTTATCTCTATATCTTCCATTAACTTCCTGTCAAATTCTTCCTTTCCTCGGTTATTGAAATTCGTCAACGAGGAGTAATCTTTTTAAGCTTAACTGTCGTATCCACCTATATGGTTTCGGTTTTGTTTAATTTTACTGTATTTCACGAAAAAAACAAAAAATTTTAATTTTCCTATACTTGAGCTTTTTCCGTACCATTATTGTTAATAGTTAAATACATTTATTTATACACGTAGGTGGAACGTAGCATATCGTACATTTTGAAAGTATTAGCTATAAAGTTTTTTATTCTCTGTTTTTTCGTCCGCCGAATCTTCGTGGTGGTACATAATCTTCGTCAGATTTCAGAACAGTAATAATAATAATATAACCATTTTTTTCATTCCATACATTATTGAGTACAACTAGCGTACGCCTCTATATGAAGACGTTCTTCGTGTTTTACACGCTTATTGCACCGTCGCTTTGTTTTATCAAACGAACTAGTTATAATAATTATAATAGTAATAATTATCGTGCTCCGGAAACACGTAAACTATACCGCTTCAGTGCAGTCATTATAATCCAGTAGCGGTGTGACCGTGTGATCCCAATGTTATCGCATGACGACCGTCTGTTTTCCACTCCGATGAAACCGTTGAACTGTTGCAATGTGTCTCATAAACTATGCAATCCAACAACACCACTGAGCTGTTGTGTTCCCATCATATGAGTTGTGTTCAGGGCCGTCTAGAAGGGCGGTCTTGGAGGGGTTGTCTCACCTCCTCAACGAAAACACCAGTCGGCAGTCGGACTTGTTTCATTATAGACTAGAAGGACCTAATTTTACTTACGGAAAACAAATATTACATATTTCGTAGTACAAGTGTGCACACGAATAAAATTTATATGACTACTTATTATACAATATAAAATATTATTACACTGGGTGTTTCTGGAATGGATGAGTATAAGCGTACTCACTGTGATGGCCCAAAGTAGATTTTTTTGAAATTCTTTTCCAATCTCCAAAATCTTGATTTATTAAATTTATTTTTAGGATATTACCTTAAATGTAAAAATAAACACTTAAATTGTATTTTTTGCAAAATTCTCATACGAATCGAGACGTCACACTGTTTTAGGGCTTGTCACGCGTTTTTTACGCTCGAGTTGCCGACTACAAAAAAAGTCGTGTAACACATCGATTCGTATGAGAACACTTCAAGATAAACAGTGGTGCTAGTAGATTGTTGTCAGTTAACACATATAATTAATTAAAACAGCTTTAACATTGTAAAAAAATCATAATTAAAAACATTTTAATTTTAAAATGAATTTTTATTTACAAAAATTGTTCAATGTGACCCCCATAAACTTCTATGCACTTTTCCACACGATGATGTAATGAACTCCCAAATTTTTTCCAATACATTTGGTGTTTGACGAATGATAGCTACATTATTAATTCTCATCAAAAGTTCATCTCTATTATTTACTTCTTTGGCATAAACTTGTTCTTTCATAAAACCCCATAAGAAAAAGTCACATGAGTTAAAATCAGGACTGCATGGTGGCCATGTTATGTATGGACTAAATTGAGCATTATTTCCAGCTCCTCTACCTATAAGTTTGTCAGGGAAAAGATAATACAATTGTTGTCAGACTGCATTTGTATGATGAAGAGGTGTACCATCTAACATAAACCACATTGATTCTTGTTCTTCCAATGGTACGTTCTCTAATAGTAAAAATCCCTGACCATTCAATCTAACCGGTAATTCATATCTTTTGTAAATACATAAATAATAAAATACATAATTTAAAACTATATTAACTCTAATTTTGTTATTATTTCATCATTATTATAAGTCGACAACGTTAAAGAAGTTTTAATTAATTATGTGTATTAACTGACAACAAACTACATGACAAGCCCAAAAACAGTGTGACGTCTCGATTCGTATGAGAATTTTGCAAAAAATACAACTTAAGTTTTTATTTTTACATTTAAGGTAATATCCTAAAAATAAATTGAATAAACCAAGATTTTGGAGATTGGAAAAGAATTTCAAAAAAATCTACTTTGAACCATCACGGTGAGTAGGCATATACATAGTATCCTCATCCATTCCAGAAACAACCTGTATATATATATAATTAAATTATCAATTTTAAGAACGTGCGGTACTTACACACACACACACACACACACACACACATATATATATATATACATATGTTAAAAAGTAAAAATACGACTACATATAGTTAATTATACTACATACATTGAGTAAAAAAATTGTAGTCGGCATTTTTCATATTATTCACCCCCCTTGATTTTCATCTTCGGGACGGCCCTGGTTGTGTTTACACGGTACGTGCATCGCAGGAACTAAAAGTTTTAATTTTTCTGCCACGCGCTAAATTCTAAATAAATGTTCAGAGTCTGTGGCGCGTAGGTACTCTGTGGTTAAAGTGTTCATATGTATTTGGAACATTTATTTATCCGTTTCTCTATGTTCGGTTTAAACCGATTTTCTGATATTTGTTCACGCGAGTAACTGTTACCGCGCCGCGAGTTCTGCGACGAGTACAATTACGCGCTTTCGAATATCGCGGTAAACACTTAACATTTTACACTGTACAAAGTGCACGCACGATCTCGGACGTTGGTGCGTACCGCACGTACAGTTTTTTTCTCCCGGGTATCCTTTGACCTGTTTCTGTGTCCGGTGGACATCTGTCACCGGGTGTGCACGCTCGACATTGGTAATTATTCGAAGTGAGCGCGCGCGTCTAAAAGAAAAAAAAACACAGTTTATCATGTTTGTCGTTTGGTTGTGTAAAGCGTAAGGAAGTGAATCGTAAAAAAACAGCATACGAGTGCACGTGGGACGTATTCTATACGGGCGCGCGCGCGTGTCAACTCGTTTTGCACACGTTAGCTCACGTTTTTCGTCCGACAAGAAATTTATTGTTGCACGGTTAAAATTTTATCGCTACCGTCGTCGGTAAATCGCACGTACGTTGCACATTGTACGCGCGTGCACACGTAGTATTACACCGTGGAGATGTACTGTGCACAAGACGTTTACTTGCGTCGGTCGAGACCTCAATCACACAACGTGGGGAATATTTAAAATTCGTTTCGTGCTGTCTGCTATCGGGAGAGAGCATAGAGCACACGCACGTGTATACTTGTACTTATTTAATATGTTTTTAATCAAATGTTTGCAGAAAAAGAATTAGTCAAATCAAAGAATGATAATTTCCGCGAACACAAATCTATTTATTTCTCTACACATTATTTATTATATTATATTATATTTTTTATGGGTATAGCGTATCGTAATTCAAACGAGATCAATGAACATGGAAAAGGGTACTTAATTCCTATTCCGTTTGTTGCAATTACAATGACAACGAAATTATATTTCCCGAATACAAGAAACACGATTATTATGTATATAATATTGAATACAAATCGCAGGAAATCCGTACGTGTTTGCGGTTTTACAATCGAATCTAGTCCGTCGGTGATCCGAGCGCCGTCGATCTCCTCTTATACCGTGAATTTTTTCACTTGGTGGTACCTCAACATTATAATGGTATTGTTGGCAGTGGCAGCAGCGGTACCGCCACGATAATAACGCTAATTATATGGTAAAAAACGCGGTCAGTGGTAAATGGTTGTATATACTAACTGACGGCTCTGTGCAATATTTCTCTGATGTTTTGTCCGAAAACGTGTCTTGGACGTTTATCGTGCTCATTATGATGTATTATTTTTTATTTATCACGATTTTATTCGGAAATCCTATTATATTCAGTTTCTGTTGCAGTAAATTTGCACAAAATATGTTCCAGAATATCAAATGTTAAATGTTAACATTTTCTCCGCAGCGTACACCCACTACAAAAACTCGTTTTTTTTTTTCGTGTCGTATCGGTTCTTCTTTGCATATACTCGTTTGAAGCTGAAATCGAACCAGGATGTTCCGAGTTTCTTCACTGTGAACATATTTTTTGTGTTTTATGTGTACAATGATGAATAGAGGAATAATAAATTCATTTTATTTTTTTATCCTAGTAAGTAGGTCCCGCGATGATTTTCATTATTCTTATTCTAGTCTATATATTTTAACAATATTCACTACAGCTATTTGGACATTTTTATGTTCTTTTATACGTCTGTATGTTTATTAAATTTATTATTCATATTAATTTATATTCATGTTATTTTCAATAGTTTTTTTTTTTTTTTAGTTTCGTATTTTGTAAAATCGTTTTCCTTTGTTAAAAGTTATCGTAAAACTTTTTAATGTAATAATTACAATTATAATTATAATATAATTATATTATAGAATCCTTTTAAACTTAAAACAAAATACGTAGACAGTGTAGAATGGTAAAACAAAGAATCGCAGTGTATGATTAGGTATTTTATATGAATTAATGATTTAATATATATATATTTAACAATTTATGACTAATATGACTACAATACTAATTGAGTCTTGCCTTATCGACCATTAAAAAAAAAAAAAAATTAATCATTCTTTAATTTCAGAGTAGATTTATTATGTATTATCCGTGTGTATGTATGGATACCAATTTTAGTTTTTGATATTCATATTTATATATTTTTTTTCATTTTATTAATTTTGTTACAATACAGAACAATAAGAATGATTGATGAAAGCAAATTGATATACATAGTGTATGATGTGCTGCACTTGGCTAATACGTATTTATATTTCACATTATTTCGTCATCGGACAAATTTGATAACCGATAGTCAATAGTCAATGTATATAAGTAAGTTGTGGTTCTTTTAATATTCTATAATGTGCAACAACTATGTAGACACGGGAATAGATGAAGGTAAAGATAGTATTTACGACGATATGTTGCGTCGCCGACAGTAGTAGGCAATAGCAGCGTCTATTGAATGAAATTTGTCCGTGAACAAAAATAAATATATGTCATAGACACAGATATTCGCGAGTTGAGAGAAGAAATATGAAAAATCGTTGGTGTCACGGCCAATTCGAGATGTAACAACAACCTCTGAAGTCAAAACGTGTATTGTTCATCGCCGTCGGTATTGTACACCAGATGAACTGGGCCAAGTAGACTGTGCGGCCCAATTCGTCGGCGGACCATGAAAACCACCACAGCCTCTCGATCGATTCCATCGCGTCGATGATAGTTTTACTTCTTGGGTCGGCCGTCGCCGTTAGTTACAGATCATCAAAGTGTGTAGGTTGAATTTTTTTTTTTTTATGGTTTTTTGATTGTCATGGTCGGATTTATTTGTTTTCTTTCTCTCTTTCTGTGAAAACTACGTAAATGATTTAAAAGTTTACGTTTTGAAATTGTAAAACCAGATGAAAGAGAGGATTTATAATGTACGAGATAATTGGTTAGTTATTTATCGGGAAAGTTGAACAATAGTGTCTGTAGATGCTTGAAAACGGAACACGATCATTGTAATATGTTCTTGCGTTTTTTTAATCTGATACGATAATTGAAAACATTTGAAAATTATTACTGGCCAGAACAGGTGCGGAACGGGAATACTATATGGCGTGGTAGACGTGGTATCGCGTGATCTCGTTAAACAACACTAATGAGTCGATCGTAAATCGAGCGCGCGTTCCTCATTTGTTGTGTGTGTATTATACAACAGTACACCGTATATTACACGTGTACGAATACAATAATTGTATTAGTAATAATAGTAATACACGTGTGTATAAGTTCGCGATTGTTCTGGACTTTTTAACGAAGAGTAATAGACTAACTCGGTTGAAAATACCACTTAAAATGGGATCGCATGCGGGACTAAATTAATATTCCAGGTTTTCGTTGTACAGTCTTCCTGACAACTTTTGAAATAACTTTCGCAGAATTGAATAAATGTAATAACATACGTATATTTTTGAAAATAAAATTTATTTTATGTGTTATTAAGAGTTCGAAGTTTAAAAATGTTTTAAAATTAATGTCCAACAAGTGATGCAGCTTATTTTGTACGTATACGTTCTTGAAATTGAACCATTTATATTGTGCTCTTTCCAACTTCTCCAAAGTCCCTGAATTGGGTTGGATCTGAACTCACTGTACGCCATAAACTACGGCTATAATTAGGCGAAAAATTTGACAACATGTTAATACCCGACGAGGCACATTTCCATTTTAGGAATGAATACTTTCAAATTAACTGCACTATATTACGGATAGTAATCTTAAGCATGATATTTTAACCCTTAATGGCATAGAATGTAGGTTCTGTTTTCAATAAAAAAAATGGTATACCTACAATTTTTTTTACTTCTACGAGAATTATTTCTAGTCTTCCCATTTTTCTGAAAGACCTTGTACGTTATAATTACATTAGTGCATCGCGTACGATCGTATTGTGTCTGAAAACGATCCGGATGTGGTAGATGTGTGTACACGTGCACTTTTGTAACTCATGTGGTTCATAATGATCATATTCTTATCGATCTCCTCGGCCGAATAAACGTCGTGCGCTGCGGCCGGGTACGTGTGGGACGACGGAGATATGGCCGGTTTCTTTGTGCGCGCGTTTCGTCGTTAAAAAGATGATCCGTACTCTTGCGCGCCGCGTCGTCGCTGCTGTTACAATTTAGAAAGTAGACGGCTTTCACATCCGTACCTCGCTCTTGCACGCCGTGTGTGAGTACCCCGCAATACTCCGGAGTTTATGACTACGCCGTTCACTTAAATAAATACATTTTTTTTTCTCTCTCCGTTTTTCACGTCGCTTTTCTCGCGTTTCGGCCGTCGATTGTGTTTGGGTGTTTTAATTGGTTACAATTTCGTTTTTGTTCTCGTGCACACGTTATTCTCGTGGTCCGCGTTCCGTGTGTTTATACGTACACGATATTTTGGTCGTTGTTTCGTTTTTTTTTTTCGGTTTTTAACCTCTACGCGTCCTTTATTGCGACAACGACGGTACAACATGTACACCCGCAAAAGTTTCATCAAGGACAACTTACTTCGTCAATACAAATACGGAAATCACGCGTATTCAACCTTATTTTAGTTGAATAATCGAAGGTTTAACGAAAAGAAAAGCCTGAATGTATTTATTTACAAAAAAAAAAAAAAACACCCGTTTAAGGAACCAATGACTACGATAACGTGTAACTCAATCGGGTCTAGGTTGTGATAGAAATCGGTTTTGCTGTGTAGTGCGATGTCGCACACAAGAAACGTAAATATATGGAGAAAAAAATATTGTATCACAAGGAGAGTGTCCTCCTGTCCACTACAAATCAACCGGCTTGCCGCTGTTCCAATGTAACACTATATACATATATTAGTGTGTACATTGGTAATAGTAGTAGTAGTAGTAGTAGTAGTAGTAGTAGTAGTAGTAGTAGTAGTAGTAGTAGTAGTAGTAGTAGTAGTGAATGGTTTACGTTTTGTGTACAGTAAAATACAAGTACGATAGTAGTAGTAGTGATCGTGTATACGTTTCACCTGATCTACAAGACGGCGTTGTCCTACTGACCTTCATACCGGTCGTCTCGCCCCCTCCTTTTGATTAATCGGTCCAAAAGTGACCGATTCTAGAAAATAATGATATAAAACTGCTGTTATTGGCTGTCTCCACTACATCTATCGGGTTTCTTCTTTTCCTTTCTTTGTTTTTTAAATTATATTTTTTTTCTATTATTTTTCTTTTTAATTAAACGTTTAAATAAAATTGTTGACTAAATTAATGTATTTTTTTTTATTTTATCGTATTTTGACAACCCAAATATCATGACATTGATTTCCAATCGATTTTTTTTTTTTAATTAACCTTAACAAATCTTTTAAGGTCAGGTTATAAAAAGGTGTCTCATCATTAGTTTACATATTCGGGTCCTAAAAATAAAGCTAGGTTCAGTTTTATAATAATTAATATAAATAACTGTATATATTTTTTTAGATTTATAGTTTGTAATACTTATACAATTGTATACAGTTGCAGCATTGAGTTATAGTTTAAATGAATTGCCATTTAAAGTTATAGGTTTACTATATTTTTATTGTGTAAACTTGAAAAATTAAAACAGTTCGTATGAAAAAAAACCAAATTAAAATATAGTAAGTTTCTTGTCACGTTCTAATTCATAATTATTTTAGTAAAATATTAACGTCCAATTTATAATTTTCTTTTTGTTTAAAAATAATTTGTAATTATATTAAATTGTCTAGGGACTTTCTGTAAATGAACTAAACCAATTTCAGTTAATTTCAGTTTTTGCAGCTTTACGCTTACCTGGTCAAGCCTTTAAGTTAAGAGTGTCATATAAAAGTATTTTTGTGTATAAAAAAAAAAAAAACTACTGAACAAAATATTTTAAATCATTACTACTTAAGTATTAATTCTTGAAATAATTTTTTTAATAATTAATTTTAAATTTTAAAGTTATTTTAACGGAGTTAAACGTTTGTTGTTTATAGAAAAGTATATATTTTAATTGTAGTTTTTAAATTTTTCTCTAATTAAAATAGTACCTTTTAAAAATGTGTTTCAATTTTAATTATATTTTTTCTTATACCGACGTTTTATTTATAATTTGTAGCTTTTGTACATTTTTACTATTGCAATTATATAAAGTCAATATTTTGCCTTAAATTGTATTAAGTAGACCTCTTTTCAAGTGGATATCGGGATATTTTCCGTGTTGTAGTTCTGAAATCAGTTATGATTTTAAAACAGATTGACAGACCTATTCCTCAGGGGCTTTGGTGATTGAGATTGACTGGAACACCTAATATAACGATAGCGTATTATGCATTTGTATAATACCACATTATTCTTACTTGTATGTTGGTAGAAATCTAAGGGTTAGACTGACAATAGGTTCTATAAACAGTATAAACATATGTTTGCTATAGATGAAATCTGAGTTGATTTTCATATAACACAAATAAAAACTTCGTTAAAAATAATTGATATTCCTGAACTCTTGAAAACCTTAAAATATTTGAAAAAATATAAGATGAATTATGATATTGATAAAATAGCGAATAAGACAATTTAAGATAGAATTCTGTGCGTCTTTCCTAATTAGTTTTTGAAATATGATAATTTTTTTTGTGCAATTGGGATTTAATTAAATAATTAATTTAGCATAATATATAGTACAAATTCTAAGATTAATTATACTAACTTTATTGTTGCACATTAAATTAAATTCAGTTTATTACACTTTATTAAAATCTTAATTTTTTCATTATGTTCCTATTGTTGAGATATGCACCGATTCATCGGCTTGGTACCATATACAAATTAGTAGTACAAATTCGAAAGTAATTTATGTTACTGACGAAACTCAGTCCTTTTAAAAATTAAATTGTATTTGCAAGTAGATAAATAACAATATACGTTGTCAATGATGTTAATTAAATTAATATTAAGATTCTTGTATATTGATTATGCATTAACTGTATGAATTATCTCTTGGTCTATGTTTAAATATGACTAAGGTTTATTATTTATTTTTAAATAATCAAAAATTTTGTGTTTGGTGGTTAGTTTCAAAATCGATTTTTGTAAGATACGTTGGAAATTTGTTCTTGTGATTATTAAATTCTCATGGTAATTAGAAACATACATTTTTGCTGGGTTTCGATAGGCATCAATTTGTTGTAAAGTTTCAAAAATTTTCAATCGAACTCTGCAGTACTTGTTATAATCATAAACAAGTTATAACTCGTTTGACAAGTTGCATACTTAGAAATTAGTTGTAGCCTATAGTTAGGTCATGATAAAATATTTTCCTCAGTGTAATGTATTTTCCTAGAATAAACTTGACAATACGCATTATTAGTCGTTAATCACTAATCAGTTTTATAACTGTTACTTATGGTATATGAACTATGGTATTATCAACTATACTCTTATTATAACCATCACTTTATCTGTTATATTACCATATAGAAACAATTTGATTTGTGTTATTATCGATTTTATTTAATCAAGTTTTGTAGTTCTTTGGAGTTTAATGTTATAAAAGTTTACACAGTTATCCTGTGAATTATTAGATTAAATCAGCAAACTTAACCTGGTGTATATATTTTTAGACTGCCGGTATTCGTAAATTAAACATTTCTTAACTGCCAAAAATAAATGTATGTGTTTATAATAATAATAATGATGTATGAGATTAAAAACACCACGCATTTTTATTACACTTATGCATGTTACAAATTTATTGGGAAAAATTGATTGTTTAATGTTCTATTAATCGAAGTGTAAAATTACAAATTAAATATTAAATCTATAAAAAAAACACATATACACTACTTTGTTCTGTTATCACTAGGGCTAGGATGTTTATGCAATTGCATATTTTTTTCTATTTATCCAATTTATTGCAGACCTGGATACAAATTTGATTCATGTTCTACTGAATAAAATAATGCTATTTTTATTTTGCATATTTTTGTATATTTAGTGGTTTTTCATTTTAAATACATATTTTTGGATTTTAAGAATATAAATGCATATTTCAAAACAATTTAACGTAAAATATAAATAATGTTCCTTATTAGGTATTTTTATACTGTGCTTGTCCGGAATATTTATTAGATAACGATTTAATAAAATAATTTTGTATACACTTCATGCCATGAGTATGTGGCGACGATCAAGTGACATATTGGTACGATTTTAATCGCCATGTTTCCATGTCGGTCGTTAAGAGTACCTATTATTATTTATATTTTTCCGCAGTTAGTTTTACTTTTATTTAAAAATGCCGAGATGTAAGTCGTTTTGTTCAATTCGTCTTAAAAGTTTTGTAGACGAGTTTGGAAATTATGTTTTTTCTACGGATGTTACGGTTTTGTATTGTAAAGTGTGTGAAATTAAAGTTGTATCTGAATATCGTTTTATCTTTGAACAACACTCGAAGACAGCAAAACATATTCCCACAACTGATCGACAGAAACAAACTCAGTCACTACAACTAATTTGCTATGTGGTCGGTAAAAAATCATCATTTTACATGGATATGTGCAGAGTGTTTCTAGGAGCCAATATTCCTTTCCACAAAGTAAATAATAAAATATTTCGTAATTTTTTAATAAAATATACATGTAAAGAAATACCAGAAGAGTCAACTTTACGCAAAAATTATTATCTGATTGTTATGAAGAATCAATTAAAAAAATTAGGAATGATATCATTGGCAAAAAAATATTTGTTTCTATAGATGAAATAACAGATTACGAAGGCCGCTACGTAGCAAACGTGATTATTGGTATTATTTATAAAAATACGCCGGGTAAATTGTATTTATTGAACTCTGAAGAGTTAAATAAAACAAATTACTTTACAATTAGTAAAGTTTTTGATCAATCCATGTTTCTTTTATGACCAGAAGGCATTTGTCACGATGATGTTCATTTATTTATTACTGATGCCGCTCCATATATGAGCGAATAATTGCTGCTAATTCGTTAAAAGCGCTTTATTCAAAAATGGTGCACGTCACCTGTCTAGCATATGCACATCATAGAGTAGCGGAAACAATTCGTGGAAAATTCAATAATCTAGACTTGTAAACTTGTGTCAAACGTTAAAGATGTATTTTTGAAAGCCCCATCACGTTTAAAGATTTTTAAAACAGAAGTCTCTGGTATTCCTTTACCTCCAGTGCCTATAATAACACGTCGGGGAACATGAAAAGAGGTGGAATTTTACTACTCTTATAATTTTACAACTATACATAATTTATTTTTAGAATTAAACTCAGATGACGCAGTTTCAATCGATAAAAGAATTAGCATTATGACTGAACCAAATTTAGGCCCAAACTTAACATTCATTCAGTCCAACTTTAGATTTTTACCAGTCAACATAACTAAATTAGAATCATCTGGATTAATTTTGTTTGAATCAATTAATGTTGTCAATTATACTAGAGAAACTCTCAAAATGGCTAATGAAAAAGTGGGAAAAGAAATTTACGACAAATTTCGAAAATACATTCCAGTGAAGTTGATACTATGGAAGGAATAGAAGAAGATTTAAAGGTTGAGGATCTTTCATTCTTCAAATATGCTTCAATAACATCAATTGATGTAGAACGAAATTTTTCATGCAACAAAAATTTACTTTCCGATAACAGACGCAGTTACAAATTTGAGCAAATTAAAAACATTTTAATTATACATTAATTAGCACAGTGTAACGGTAATAATTAATAAATAATGAATAATACTGTAAATTAATGTAAATAATACGTTATGTAAATTTAAAAAATGTATTTTAAATTGTAGTAAAAAAATTAATATTTAAAAATAACAACTAGGCAATAAAAATATTATATTTTTATTTTATGAATTGTAAAATATTTTTTTGTGTATATTTCGTAATTTTTTAGTGCATAAGTGCATGCATATTACAGTAGTTTTAAGTGCATAAACATCCGAGCCTTAGTTATCACTTTGATTTACAATTATACATTATTTCAGTTTAATACGTTCAATGTGTACATTTAAATTGGTCATTGTCAATTTGGTAGATCAAAATTCGATTAAAATATATGTACATTTCATGAACACTTTTATTTTATACAAAAATTGATAACGTCTACAGTCCACGTATATTATTAATTAATAATAACATATACATCAAATGATTCGCATCGTGTTGGAAAGTTGAGAAAATCACCAACACGAGTTTTAAAACATTTTTTGGATTTCATATTTTATAAAAATTAAATTTACACATTATTATATTGCAAATACTGTTTATGTCAATAAACATAGTTGTTTGTTACGTGTTCTGTGTATAAAAATAATTTTATTTTTCTATTTCGATGTAACTCGTGTAAATTAGATTACGGTTAATGTTATTTTGTACACCATGTTATAATATAAGTGTATTACAAGGTAATTGTTTGTCAGCGTACCAATAGAATGCCATTATTACAAAAAATAACTATATCCAAATGAAACAATTGTTATTCTCCATGTTTATACGGTGGTAGTCTTGTACACTGCATCGCCACCGTATCCGTCATAACTAATATTTCTATATTTACGTTGTACAATTACGTGCTAGTGAAGTCTCGCGTAAATTAAATCTCGCGTTCAATATTCGTATGCGTTTGGTTGAGTGTTACCTGTATACATAATTGTGGTCCTATTTTTTTTATTTTTTATTTTTGGCTTATTCCGGGCTTATTCTTATTGTGGTCTATAGCGGACGTTATTTATTTGCAAGTTGAAAATATCGTTTATTGCGTGTGATCGTATACTATAAAATCACGACGAATGACATAAGATATCACGCAAGCTGGTGACCATGATCCACCTATATATACACATAGAAATATCCTGGGATTATATTAATATTCACACTTGTGGGGGAGCGATGCAATGCAGTCAAATCCTACAGGTCAATATTCCCTGTCACCATCATTGCTATACCGTGTGTGTATATAGAGTTACGTCAATCGATTGTCTATGTATGATATTCCGTGTGCATATGTGTGATGGTTTGTATATGTACGTGTACGATACGCGTTCGTGTTTGCATTTCGTTTGTCATTTGTCGATCCTCTCATGATATTATGTAATTCGACGGTGCGTACGTACCTCTATACGTATAAATAAATTTATATTTATGCACTCAGGTCGGTAGTGTAGTATTTGTATAGAAGTACATTTATAATATAATGTATGTTCGTAGACGCGTCTGCTCGATTTCATTATATTATTATTATCGTACGTCGTTGCGAGATAATAATAATAATAAGTTAGTAGGTATAGTGTAGATTATTATTATTATTGTATTTGACGAGTTGTTGACCGACTCAGCCTTGTATAATAGCGACTGCAGCGATATTTCTGTGATGGTGTAAGTATATATGTATTATAGTATATCGCTACTGTCGGTTTGGTTAAGCCGAAAATTCGAAACGGTCGTGATGTCTTCACTTGTACATTATTACTCGGCTGGATGGTAGAAATCGTATTGCTACCGCTGTCGAGAAAGTCGACAGTTTATTATTGATGTAGTAAAAAAAAGAAAATAATGTTAGGGAAAACTATATTTGCCATCTTTTATAATTGTTTTACATTAGCTTGTATACATGTATAATTATTATTATGTCAGTTTAACAAATTATTGTATACATTGTTTAAGGAGTTATATATTTTGCACTCGGTACGTTAAAAGGTAATCCCGTTGATCTTAGTTGCTCGCTCATTAAATTTTGCATTCGATTGAAAAAAAGGTGTGTTCCTACATTTCTTTATATAGAATAATCGTGGATAGTAGGTATGAATACTTGTTTTGATTTTTAACTAAAATTATATTTTAACATGATTTTTATGTCGTTTATATCACTTTTACTTATTATTCTTTATGTATTAAAAAAACTTTAATTTTTATCTTAATTTTTACTAAGGTTTAGTATGAACGTTGTATGTTGCCATTTAAAAAACGAACGAATTTAATTGGTATTCTATAATTAATTTAACTTTAGACTTAAGGATTAATATTTATACTCCAAAAATATTGACTACATTTTGTATATGGAATTATATTTTAAGATCATATTCACAAATATTTTTCAATTTCTAAACCATAGTATACTATTGTTGTGTGTCATTTATTGTCGACTTAGATTTAGATACATTTAGACAGACACGTTTGATAGTCGAAATTTACTATTTAATAATAATTTATTGATCGAGGTTGCTAGAGAGGTTGCCGACAACAATCCGGCATAAAATCAATTTTCGATTAGAAACGTTATCGGTTATCGTTTATATAGCTGCTATATAAACTACTGCAGTGTGTAGGTCCATTAGTACGATATTGTTCACGGAAACTCGGCGATGAGGTCGTGCGCCTAATGGCAGATGGCGTTGCTTTTTTACAGTAGTCGTGTAGTATCTATCGAATCTCATTATTGCCAAAACGTGGAAGCGCGCGGCTAAAACAAAGTAAAATAATAATAATAATAACAATAAAAAGAGATCGTAGTGAGCCACCTATTAATTTAATAGACTTCGAACGGATGGAATAAAATTTTGCGAGCATGTGTGCAAGTGTTTATAATATACGAATATTCAATAAAAATATTATGTGGCCGAGAAATACGTATTATTGTTGTGTTGTCTCGGGTGTATACTTTCATTTTTTTCACCGCTTTCCACATTAAATCCGTTCATTTCCTTTACGCTACATGCGAATACTTTATATATGTGTGTGTGTATGTATTTTTCCTGTATTTGTGTATCTTATGTATTTATAATATACAACTGCGTACTTGGTACAGTTATAATATTGTCATTGTTTTTATCGTTAAAAATGGATGTACGCGGTACACAACTCGTATGCATGTATTAAGTATATCGGTCGAATGCGGTGAAAGAACGACCGCAACGGCGGCTGTAGTACTGGGCAGAATTCGAAGGTCCTGACGAAGGACGAAGGACCTGCGCGTCACGAATATTGTACTCACACGCACGGACAAGACGGGTGGCTTCGTCGCATTGAGTTTAACTGCTGTCGCGTTTAGACGGGCGTTAAACGTCGCGTGCACCGTAAATAATATTCATGTGCGGCCACGATTCGTCGTCGTGTGCTTGAGGTGGCAGAGATTGTGTGTTGAAATTGATGAACTTTAAATTTTTCCGACCTATAGGATCGTTTTTGCGTTGACCCAAATTTATACCTACGTATTTAATAATATTATGTACACAAACACGCTTTACATGTAGGTATTCGTGTATGAGCTTATCGGTAGTTTATGTATAATCGTTTTGGTGTGTGTGTGTGTTTGTAAACTTGCTACGCACGTGGTGTATGTATTTATATGCACGTATATACATTATTATTTATATGCTAGCCTCTGCACCAGCAGTAGAGCGGGTGTGTGTGTGGGCGCATGCGCGCGTGCGTATGTTCACGTTCGGTTTTCACTGTCGGAGAAAGTGTTTTTTTCTTTTTCTGTTTTTTTTCTTCTGGTGAAACGAGCACGTTTTTATTAAATTATTATTACTACTTTTTTCCTTCTGACCCCGATATTACTCGACTTCTCTCCTCTCCTTTCCCATCCCGTTACCGTCTAACACCCTCGTATATATGTTTGTCGTCAGTGATAGCACATTTACGTGCGTGTAGAACAATATTTTAAAAAATGCGCGTGTCTCAAGACGAGCGAAATCGATCGATTACTCCACGCTGTCGATGTGATCAGCGGCGTGCAGTGAGTGTGTAATCGCCCGGGTCGTGTCTTCGTATACTGTAGTCAGGGGATGGCGCAATATTACACCACGGTGCGCACTGTATCCGACTGTCGCCCCAGGAAAATTTCACTCGTTACAAGCGATTCTCGAATACAACCGCAATCGAAGCTTTTGACCCTGGTCGTGATCTTTGATTTTTTTTTTTATATGTACGAGTGGCTTCCGCGTGTCGTAGGAATAAGAAAAATTAAAAACTATGACTGCGCGGTGTGTATTATTGTGTTGCGTGTGCGGGTGTGTGGAAGATGATGACGGGAGACCCACGCGATCGCCCACTTTGTGTGTGTGTGTGTATATAGATACGCCTCCGAAAACAATAACAATCGGAGCACACAAGTTCAGCGAACCCAAACGACGTATCGTATTAGGGTTCGGCCGTGTGTCGGTTATAATATATATATATATATATGTTTGGTATAATATAATGTGTATATGAATATTAAAATGTGCGTTGTAGTATTTGTTATAAACGCGCGCGTTGCGTTCAAGAGGCGGAAATGCGTTTTCGTTTTGTGCGCTCGACAAAACCACATCGGTGAAGAGACGGATATTGTGAAACATAATGGCGCGATAACATTGTGTATTTAATACGTGTTGGAGTTACGATGACGACGTCCGCGAGACGATTCCGCACCGCAGGACTTTCGAGTCTATCGGCGGATAGGTATATATGTAATAAACTAACCGTAGACGTTGCGCGACGTACTACTGCGCTATGGAAATATTAATTAGTCATGTTGGACATGGTTAGCACAAAGTAGCAGCTATGTATAGGCACTTGGCTTACGTAAGGTGGAGGAGGCCCCCTCTCGACGTTAACGTCGTAATGTACCTAAATTGTACGTACATTTGGACTGAAACCAATGGAGAAACTACCGTAATATGTACGATTGAGAAACTTGTGCTTTTTTTTTTCTAACTTCGTACTTTCGCTCGATGAACTTTTCAAACGCGACTAGCGACTGTCCCAACACGTATACACAAGTGTAGTGGTTATTAATTACGAACGTGATACGCGTAACTACTTGTTAAGAGTTGACTTGAAATGAAGTTCATTTTTGGACCTTGTCTTGGATTAGCTGTAGACAGACATATTTTTTACTGAAATTAATATTCATGGATTTTCTTGTTAGGTATATTCATATTAATACAATAAGGTCCTATTGAGAGAAGACATTCACCGGCATAATGTCTACGATTTTAAGTAATATAAACGTTAGCTGTGGTTTTAAAATGTTGTATACTTTATATTTAAATATATATATAAAATTAAATTAAAGTAGGGAATTGTTATATTATTACTTTTTTTTTATCCTATCAATTTTTATTTGGTATATTTCGATATATTTATGAATTGTGAAATTAATTTAGTGCTATTTTATATTATGTGAGCGTTCATTTTAGTGTTTAAAATTTTCAATTATACTTATATACGTTTTTATTTTATATTTTGGCTAAAAAATGATTAAACTTTTTTTTCACTATAAAGCCTTACATAAAAAGAAAACGATCGTTTTTGAGTGTGGCTGAACGTCAGTTATTATATATTATAATTATTATCAATCATCTAAGAACAATATGAGTAAACGATAATTTCTATTATTCAATAGAGTATTATGTTGATGGATATTTATTGCATTACTTCAATAATTAGTTTCACTACAATCTTATTGAAAGTTATAATCTTAAAATTCTAACCTATGATTTTATTACTTTTATTTATTAAAAAATAAATGTTATCGTGTTAGATTGGATCCTTCACATTTAGAGTTATTTATTGTGTAGTTTTAAAAATGCTATATTTATATAATTTATGATGTATGTTAACATTTTGCAAGATTGTATTTTTATTATGTTAACCTAAACCTTTATTTTTTATCAGTTGTTCTCTTAAATATCAAACGTAAAATGATTGGTTTATTAATTTAAGTTGCATTTTGCTTTAATGATTTAATATTTGTTGACTGTTAAATCATATTAATAGGAATTTACTTACTATAAAAATATTAATTATTGTTTCTTTAAGATTTATTTTTAGGTATATTTATATTTATATTTAATATATTATATATTTTATAATACTGATCGTCATCACAGGTGATTATTATATTGATTGATTACAGCTGTATGTACATGTATTACAATTGAGTTATATTAAGAAAAAAATTGTCTGCTATTATTAATTAATTATCTTGATATAAATTTAACAAATATACTTAAAATTATTAAAAAAAAATATTTCTAGAATTAAAGCTAAATTAACATTTAAAATAATCTAAAGGAACAATAATATAAAAAAATATGTTTCTAGTTATGCTCTGTTTTATTCAAATTGTTTGTGTTGTTTTAAATTTAATGGTAAGCTTATGTGTCTCATAACAGTATATTGTATACACGTATGTTGTTTGTAAAACACAAAATCTAATTTGATACGGATATTAAATCGTTCATTTGATAAATGTGAATGAAATCGTGACAGTTGAAGCCATCTAAATATTTTTTTCAATGGAAAATATTATTTTGGTGTTTTACGAAACCTATAATGTGGACTTGCGGTCAAGTTTAGACTATCGACATCTGTCGATATTCATATGCACCTAGAGTAGACACCTATAGTATTACACTGTGTTGAAATTACACTTCGTGAACATCCGGGTTAATAGTACCATTGTTCCATTGAAAAATCTCTTACAATTATAATAATTGTTTCCAATTACTGTCTAAAATCTGTATGTTCAACAAGAGCAATTATCGACGCGAGTATAAAATCACATATATTCATGCAGCTGCAGAGGTTATGGTGTGCGTCTTTCATAAATTAATAATCCATCTATAATTCGGTTCGCATTATCGTATCGGTCACAAGAAGCACGAGGGTGCATTGTTTTTCTGGTGGATCTTCCAATTTTATACGCTGATTGTGTTGACATTGTTGAAACAAAAATAAATTTTCTTGTTTTGATGCTCGTGGATGATAGCGATATCTATATATATATATAATGTTTATACTAAACAAAATTAAATGTAGAGCAAACTCCTATAATGGTTCAGTTTGACTTTCTCATTATAATTCGCCTACTTTCACTCACTTCTTCGTTTCGATTTGACAATAGCTGGAAATGTCTCATTTTACCAACAGATCCCGAATTAACAGCAGTGACATTTATAATACCCATTATAAACACATCATACTAGTTGTGTATGAAGACGTGATTCACATTCATTTTCACGTTTAATGTTGTCAATAAAATTTCTTTTATTTGTCGTGAGCAAGTATTGGAAATAAAGCGAACTAGAGGTTGAAATTGATTGACAATGTTTTTAAACAAAACTAATCTACGAAAGAAAATAAATTAATATAAATTATTATGTTTTACAATGATGCAACAATAATTGTTATCGTGCTAGATTTAATTAAAAATAACAACCGTTAGAGTTCTTTATTTTAGTAAAATTTCTACTATTATAGTAATCGATGATCATATTATTTTCACACTATCAATCATTTAAGTCAGTCCAAAGAAAAGTGTACATATTAGCAATTATTTCAAATTTCTATACGGTGTGTTTTTTTTAGAGGGCCAGAGGATATTTTGATTGACCAATTTCTTGGGAGGACAAAATTATAATTTAATTCGCCTCACTTTCTATAATAATAAGTGGACCAATTTCTCATAACCCACGCATATATTTTATATACATACTCGTTTATCTTCTTAATATTTTACTCTCTATTTCTTGATTTATCATAATTTACCTTGTTATTGTATTACGTTAAACATTGCTAAGGTTGTATTAAAATAATAGAGTTGATTAGAACACGATTGTACGTGCTATTGTATTCAGAGGTGTTTATACGATTTATAGATGTATTTATTAATTGGTTTTATTTAACAGATTTATACCTTGTGTACTTCTTACTTTAATTTCGTTACAAGTCTGTTTCAAATCGTTAAATGGTCATAACGGAATCGATGATACTTGATTATAATTTCATTTATAATTATTACCGTTCTCTGTTGAAAAAAAACTAAACATAAATTATTTGCGTTTTAAAATTAACGGTACAGCATATTCTATTATAGCTCCTGCCAAATATATACAACCGAACCTATACCAACACATTTGAAGTTTTCGTTGTATGGGTTATTTTATAAGTATAATTTCCATATTTTTACGAGGTAATGATGTTTAAAAACTATATCACGCCTACTTAATTTAATGGCTGTTTTGGGTGCACAGGTTTTGACACACACATACACATGCTGTATGCCGCGCAAAATCAAGTATGTATATTTTGTTCCGTTATAGATCGTAAGAATTTCAGTATACATATTTATACCTTTGCCAATGTTCAAGGTTTCACGAATAAAATATTAAATTTATTATTTCTAATGTCTTATATTTTTAAACTGTTGGTATGTGTAGGTATGGTATATTTATAAACGACTTTTGAGATTTGACAGCGATGCGATGTTTAATAATATAACCTTATATATATAATATATAAATATATACCATGAATAATCCGGAACAGAATAGATTATATAAAACATTTTCCTATAGATATCAAATGATGTAATATTACATGTATGTAATTTTGACATTAATTTTGCTGCAAGTTATAAAACTTTATTATCTTTTAACGTAGCAACAAAGTATGTGTACACACATGTTCAAACTTAGAATTATTAAAGATTTGTTTGATTAAATGTTGGTCAAATCGTGATGAATAACAGAAACAGTACTAACAGCATAAAGTGTTTATATAAAAATAAATAATTTAATCATCAACTTGGATAAGTATCAGATCGTTGACGGTTATCGTTATTTGTATAGTACTATTTGCATAGTTTATGCATTGCGGCTACCACGTTTTACTACCACATTTTATTAAGAAATATTTACTGTACGTAATAGAATGTACAATGAGTTTAAAAATGTATTTATACTAGACATGACAACGTAATAGTGATCCTACTTCAAGAATGAGATGGTTAGAGCTTTTGAATTAGTTAATAATTTTTTTTTTTTTTTATTAGTTGTCAATTAGAAACTTTGGCTATTTTTTGAGAATTTTTTGAGAGAGTAATGAATGAGAGTTTGAGTATGAGTGGGCTTATGCAATTATCGGTGTTCTGTGACATGTTTTATACAAGGCTAGGGTAGTTATTGGTGTTTGTAGATCGTGATGTAACATATGGTTACTTACATACCATATAGTACTAGAGATGAGACTAAAATTTATGAACTGAAGACTTTTATGATAAATTTGGCTAATCCTCATAAAATGATTGTCATAAATCATTACATGGAAAATTAGTTGTTTGTATAAAATAATTTTAGTGTTAAAAGATAAATATTAGGATTTTAAAAATTGGCTGGTCCAATTAAATTTTTTCTTAATGAATACTTTATTATCTGGTGAAATTGTCATGAAGGATTATGTTATTATGATTTATATTGAAAGAATGATACCAGACGAGACGTAGAGTATGGATTTATTTATGTTAATTTGTATCCTCTATAGTTCAAACTCATATAAATTGTACAAATGATTATTTGAAGCGACAACGCCTGTATCGCCTGTAAAAGTGGTTAGGATAGTATCGGTTAGAAGTAAAAATGTGGTAAAATGTAGAAACTATGATACTAATTAGGGGGATAATAATAATAATAATAATAATAATAACAATCTTCTTACAAGTCGTTGTTATTATTGTCGTCATTGATTACTCGGAGAAGCCTATGTAAATAGGTATAGAAGATATGAGGTGTGTGACCGCGTTAGGAGTCGTGTCCGTTACGCAAAAAACACAAACAGTTTGATTGACGTGAAATAAAATTGCCAATGTTGTATATAAAGAGATTAAAAATATTAAAATTAAAAATGGGTTTATTGGTCATTGAGTTCAACAACTCTTCATACAAGGCCCCTTGGCTTTGGTCTGCGTAAAAAAGCGCATGAAATTCAGCACAGATCGTCGTGTCGTGATGGTCAATATTACGATGATGTCCCCTTTGCCGTCCCGCTGGGTGTGTTGAAAAACGATTATTCGCGCGACTCATCATCGGATTAAAAACGCGTAACGGATTGCAACGATACATTAACTATGTGTAGGTACTCATGATATGGTCTTTATCGCGCGGACACCTGACGGCAGAACAATATAATAATAATAATAAAAAACAAACAATAAAGATGAATGTAAGAATAATAATAATATTAAAAATAATATACATTATATGTGCGGTTTTTAAAGACTAGTAGCCGACAATGTATATGTGTACAAACTTAAATATAACGGCGCGCGCGCGCGCACACACATACATTCGCGTTATTGTTTTTTCGCGTCACGTCTCTCTGTCACTGTCTGTGCGTCCATACATGTCGAAATCGGGCGCGCACGAAGGACGACTGGCGGGACTCAAGAAGGACCGCCTTCGACCACGTGTCAGCACGTACTTACGTGGTAAACGCTTTTATATTCATACCACTGCTACAAGTATGCATTATATATCATTTGTAAAGGGTGATATTTTTATCGTTACCGCCGTCGTCGATCGCAGAAAATTTCTTCAGAATAACTATAATCATTTTTCTATTTATCGTGACGTCCTGATTTTCCCGTGATTATCAAATACTTTTATCGTTCTCCTTCGTTTTGTATCTTATGTTTAAACAGCAACCAATTGTAGTGTACAAAATGAACAATGTTCATGTGTTTATATATATATTGTTTAAAGAAATATTTCTCTGACACCCCCCCCCCCCTTTTGAATATTGAAACGAAACTTAGAGCATCATTTTTTGTGCATCATTTGTGTTGATTTTTCCTGAAATTCTCGACATTTGTGCTTTTGAACTTTCTGAAATACAAACGTTTTTCTAAGGGAGTAGGTACTGGGAAAATGGTTGCATTTCACTTTCATATTTAATAATTTTAATGATGCCAATGATTTTATGCCTCGTTTGTGTTGAAAATTGCGGCATTTGTGCTTTTGAACTTTCCGAGAGACAAAAGTTGTTATTAAGTGGTGCTGGAGAAGTGATTATATGAACTTTCGAAATTTATAATGATCAACAAGCTGTATTTTCAGTTGAAATAATTTATATTTATAATCATTATCGTTCACTCAATTTTTAGATTTAAATTTTTACTTTTCATTCTCTTCTAAGTTTAATATGAAGGAACTCTGCATAGATATTCTAAAATTCATGATACGGAACGATTTTAATCATATCTATCTAAAAAGTTGTTGTTATAGGATAAAAGAATTGTATATGAGAACTATGGGTTTGTTTGTAATAAGTACATCGATTGAAAATAAAGAATATATTTTCAAATTCATTTTTACAGTCGCTCTGAATGAAATTGATGGAATAATTATTAATCAAGCACCAAAGTACCAATTGAATGTAAAAATGCTAAAAATTATCTTTAATGAAAAATAGCAACTCATAGAATACAGATTAAGATAGTGGATGAACGAGTTGAGCACAAATCAGCATAATGATACAAAAAAAAACCAGCTCTTGGTTTCGTTTCAAAATTCAAAAAATGGGGGTGCCAAGGAAATTTTTCTGTTATTTAAATTCAAAAAGAAATTATTTTTCTGAAAATGTAAAGTATTTAAATACGTTTTAATTTTTAATTTAAATTGATAGTAATAATCATAAGTATTTAAAGTTTGAACTGAATATGCGGAAAAGAGTTTGAAAATAAAATTATTAGCGAATGTTTTAAGAAGATATTTTCCTCAGACCAATAGTTGACACTATTTATCTATAACAAGAGTGGACGGTAAACATATTTAAGAAAATAATTAGGTAGTGTAAAATTTCGTGTACACTTAATAAATTCTTTTTGTTTATATTTTACGATGTATTGCAGTGATCGTGTACGATTAAAATGCACCCTGTATACACTGTAGTACACACATACGTGTGGGTATTTATATATTTTTACGCGGTATAATACAATATACAGGGGCACATTTATGTTTACCTATTATATAGTTACATCTACATACGTACGAATATTTATGGGTGATTGTTTAATTTTGAATTTTTATTCCGCAATAGCATATACTGTATGTGGCAGCGGCGTAAAATAGACCGGGCACACGTGCGCTTGTTTATAACGAGTTAAAACAATAATTATTTATTAGTGCGAACAATAATAATTGTTCACGAAAGTCGGCGTTTTTTCACATCGAAATCGAAACTTACCGATGTACACCGTATACGTGTGAATATTATGTATCCCGACTGATTATTTAGCCCGACGACACCGCATCAATTATGTACACCGTACAGATTACAATACAATATAATATTTATGTTTATTTAATATAACTTTTTTCGTATTGTACGCGAAGACGTTTCTCGAAGACTTGCGTATTCATTGTTTTCGCTTCGTAGTCGGCCTCGGCTGTGTTTACGAAATATTACAAATTATACGTATGTTGTGTACATAGTTATAGAACGGACATTAGTTAGCAAACAACCGCAAGTTAGATTTTCGTCTGTTTGTATGTATATATATGTATATTCGAATGCATAGTTTCTATATGTTACGTACGTAGTACTCCGCTCGGTAGATCGTAATCTGTTGAAAGAATACCGCCGCGGTGTCGATGATGAAGTCTCTTGTGAGAATATTAATTTATTGGCAGGTCGATGACGCGGTTATCCTACGGTCAAAAGTAACGAGATTTTGCATGTTCAGCAAACGTATAATATTGTTATATTATACGTAAAATAATGCCCAACCAACACATACTATTATTAAATATTGACCGATGTCTTTAATTCATAATTCGTCGGCGATAAAATTTCGTACTGTATATATTTTGTGCATAACAGATATGGCGAAATAGATTCAATCCAAAAATTAATATATAATTACTCGTATATTCAACACTAACCGTACGGATGTAAATTATAACCTTTATGATACTGTTGAATGACGATTTAGCAGTGTGTGAATAGAATTAGGTTCGATTTCTAATAAGGTATATTATTTATAGAACATTTTTTTACGATTTGATTCTTCATCCTTATTGGCGATGATAGATATTGCCACAAGATTGTCGTTGCAGAGGGCACCTTTGTTGTGAATAAATCCTTTGATACGATTTACTATCGAATGAAAAATAAATAATATCTTTTAAATATAGTTGTTTGTTCAATATATGTATATAATATATACACATTTGATATGTGTGATAGTGGTTAAAACGCGCAATGATATTTATTGAGAAATGTATATTAATTTTATAATTATTTTATTTTTTGCAGTGAGAGTACCCGTGCCTCCGGGAAGACCGTGGATACCTCTATCTAGACCAAACAAGAATATACCTTCTTGTAAGTCGCCGCCGTAAATAATTATAATTTTTATTTTTTTTTTTTTTTTATTACTACTTGTTTTAAACACACTGTTATACTCAATGATTTGATGAATATAATTTATAGGTCCTGTAACGGTGATGTGTTATAACGTTTTATGCGAAAAATATGCTACCACTCAAATGTACGGATATTGCCCATCTTGGGCTCTTTCGTGGGACTACCGTAAAAAAGTTATTTTAGGCGAAATTCGTCATTACACTGCAGACATTATTACTTTACAGGTATGTTTCATTTCGTAGCATGTGGTCAGATACATATAGGTTTGGGTGTTTGTTTATTTTTCCTCTGAATCTGGGTCATTTTTTCTAGGGAGATAAATTCTCCCATACCATTTTATATATATATATGTATACATACATACATACATACATACATACATACATACATACCTACAATATATATACATAATTTCAATTGAACGACACAAGATTTTTTTGCTCTTACTATAAAATATATAATCATTATTTTTGGTTAGGTAAGGTCAATAAAAATAGGATTTAATTTTTATTGTTAAAATCTTTTTTTTTATAAAACAAATTAATTACTAGAGTAATGGAATGATTCACGTTAAATATTTTATAGATAAACATCTTAGAAACGCATTGGTTTGTTGTCGAATTTTAGTCTCAAAAATAGTAGAAAAATGTATATTTAAAATAAAAATATTTTAAATGCGGTTGAATTATTATATGCAAGATATTTGTTGAAATATAAAGGTTTTAATATTTCTCGTTATAAAAACTACAGTTAAACGAGTACGCATATCACGCACTCATCTATAATTTTATGCATGTATACTGTGAATACGTTTATTATAATTATTATTTTATAACCATTGGTTTTATGTCTCAAGTATGTAGAATTTACGTAAGTAGGTATATTAATTAAAAGAAGATAGATTGTATTCTATACCCGCTAAATCAATATTGTATGTAAAATGCATTTTATTTACCAATAATTACGGTAACTGTATTAATATTTTTTAAAATTATGGACACGTAGCCTATACTATTTGTTTATAAGAAATTAAATTAGAATTTTTTTGAATTTTTAGGAAGTTGAAACGGATCAATTTTATAATTTCTTTTTACCGGAACTTAAAAAGGATGGATACGATGGTGTATTCTCCCCCAAGTCGAGAGCCAAGACTATGTCCGAAAACGACCGTAAACGAGTTGATGGATGTGCAATATTCTACCGAGCGATCAAGTTAGTAATTTAATTATTATTCACAGTTGTGTATGTACAATATATAAATATATTTTATGTTTTGATTGTGGTCATGACTTGTGTTAAGGCCTTGGGATACAAAACAAAATTTATAATTATAAGCAGTTTTTGACACACATGTTATCTGGTTTGATGACTTACTAATTGTATACGTATTCACTGCATAACCCCTTCGGATTTCCAACATTGGAAATAAATACGAGCTTACTTCTGATAGATATATACTAATAAAAATAATTGTTTATATTTTTTATGAATAGTATACTTTGGTAATTGGTAATATTGTAACAAAAAAATGTGCTTTCTCTGTGATTATTGCTATGTAATTAAATATTATGTTATTATTATTTTTACATTTTGTTTGTACAAAAACTGGAATTCATCGAATATCTTAAATAAGTTATTATTATACATTATACTAGTATTATTATTTGGAAGGTGGGATTCTTTGTATTTGTGTGTTTTGTTCGTAAAATATTTCGGTCGTTTAAACTTTAAGGACACGTGGTTTTACAGGATTTAAAAAAATCACCTTGTTCTTCTACTGGCAGTGACGTACTTACAATTTTAGGGGCATTGTTATATCTACAGCCGTATGGAGACGAGTTTTAATTGTTCAGTTTGCTGCCAACGTGTATCAGTAATGTAATGCTTCTGCAGTTGACTACTAAAGGTTGGCGTAGAAATAGTTGAACTGATCGCAGTATATAAATATATGTTCCTAATTTAGACATATTTAGGTTTAGTTATTATTAAACAAACTAATATAATATACTAATATATTATATGTAATTTTTTAACCTATGTAATTACAAAAAAAAAACAAAATTCAACCGGTTTCAAACATAATATTTTGATTGTATTATAATGGGCAATTGTTAATCGTTCATGTTATTAATATTAACAATAATTTTATTTAATTAAAATCAAATTTTAAAAGTTGGATTCTAATAGTAAACACTAAGCAGTGGTTAGGCCAAAATATGTTATTGTATAATGAAAGTTCTATTATGTATGCAAAAAAGTTGGTAAATATTTAATAGTATATATACAATTTTATTTACGGAATAGTCTGGAGCGGATGCAATTCGTTTTCTGTACAGATACTCTTTTGATTACATTAAGTCTATTTCCAAAGTGTAATGATAAAATGTTTTTTTTTAGATTTACATTAATCAAAGAACATTTGATAGAATTCAATCAACTAGCTATGGCCAATTCGTGTGGTTCGGACGACATGCTTAACAGAGTGATGCCCAGGGACAATATTGGTCTAGCTGCCTTACTGAAAACTAACGAAACTGCATGGGAAAACTGTAAGTCATGTAATGTAATGTTTACCGGGGGTGGGGAAAGACAGATCTCGTATTTTTATCCCACGCAATAGTAGGTAGCTTAACACATCTACATAGATTGAAACACACACACACACACATATACATATATGTATAATAAAAAAATTGAAAAAATACAAAATATATATTTGTACAATTGTGCGTGTGTATACGAGGAACTGCAATAATAAGTTAAATATATATTAATGAACAATATTTAACAGATTAATAACAGAATATTCATTCATTCCATATTTGTTTGCGCATAATGAAGACCAATGAAATATAGGCCCCATAATAAACGTTTATCATTGCGTTTCGATTTAACCGACTATAATGTTTACTCGTATACATTATTGTTTACGTATATGTTTCAAGGATAAGTAGTAGATTTTGCGGTATGATAAACCGATAACACCTATTATATACGTGTTATTGCAAATATAGGTATATATTTAATAAATATACCTCATAAAGTATTAACATAAAACATATACTTACTTACAGTTTGTAGCTATAATACAGACCGTTAAATTTTATATATATGTATGAACGTTTGACTTTGAACTATCGGATAATGCGTGAGATGAAGATTAATAAAATCATTCACTTGTATAAACCTTTAATAATAATGTAAACGGCGTGGAGACGACTGTTATTTATCATAGTGAAAGTTAGTAAGGCTGCTCTGGGGTTGTCATAAGCAAATGGATAATTCAATTTCTTTTAGTTAGACACTATTGACAGGCGTATATTTTGACGTTGTTTCGAAGATAAAGAATACATTATGATTTCGGTTTCGATTACACTTGTTAAATTACTAATTGATAGGATGAAACGTATATCAACGCAAATTGATTTTAAACATAAATTATGCAACGCGCGTATTAAATAACTACATTCGTTGTGCACAGTAGTGTAACAACAATTGGAGTTTTCTCTTGTCATAGTATACGTACTACATTATGATGATGACTCCTCCTTTACTATATCAAAGATGGATTTACGTGATGGCTGCCCTTAGGACATTTTTCCACCCTATAGATATTTTTATGAACCGTTGGAGTAATAAGAAAATTAACACGTTTGTATACAATTAAAATTTTCTTAAATTTAATTATGAATTATAACTGGATTTTCATAATACTATGTTTCAACAAATGAAATTGTGTTGTGTATGAAAAAATAATAAATACGAAATGCGTAAAAATGTTATTACTCGAGTAGTGATCGAGTGCATAATAATAATTTAATTCAAATAAAAATGGTTTTTGCTCTAGTTTTCTATTTTAACTGTCATTAGATCAATTGTTACTGATTGAAACTATCGTGTTCTAAGATTTTTTTTTTTGATTGTAGACCAGTGCTTCTCACCTTTTTTCAAACTGCCGCCCCTAAGAAGCAAAATGTTTTTTAACGCCCTCTCCCTTCACTTCATTAAAATAAAAATAAAAATAGTATATATGAAATGTTTATAATTGAATAATAAATAATATAGATATAAATGTAAATGTAATAAAAATAAAATGTAAAATTTATGTTTAAATATAATTTAAAAGGATAATTTAAATGTTTTGAAATGTATTGATCGATGAAATGCTTGGTGATTCAAAGCCAATTTTTTTACGTTTGGTTCAAAATTTGTGAGATGAAGCCGTAAGTCTCCTTTTTTGACGATGTCTAGTTGATTTCTTTTTTTCGTTATTAGATAATAACGCACTGCCTCTGATAATTTAGTTTATATTTCATAATCACAAATTTATTTTAGAAATCGATAAACGGAAAACAATTACAGATAAATCTTGGTACGTTGCTTTGAACGGAAAAAAAGTTCACCGCCCCTCGGTACTTCTTCACCGCCCACCGGGAGGCGATATCGCTCCCGTTGAGAAACACTGGTGTAGACAAACTTATTATCACGTGCGCCCACGTGTATGTAGCTTAGTATTGTAGCTCTATTATAAACACTATTTGATGAGTAAATATCTCATTTTTAAAAAAATTGCTATTTCTCTTTTGATTTTGCCATTAGTTATTAATTTCTGCAGGAAATAGATCAAAATTATTACAATATTATTCATACGTTTATTGAGATTGACTGAAATGCTGAATATTTTTTTTAATGAGTATTGTCAATTCATTATAATTGTCATGTATTTTGCGAAATTGATGTCAAGAGAATATAAGTTATATCATATATTATGTTTACATTATATAATTTTACCTGAAGCCGTCGTCATTTGTTTAAATTTAAATTATAAAATCCAGAAAATAATGATTTAATTAGATGTTTTTCTCACTAAGTATAATATACATGTACACATCTCGGTAACAATAACGACAATGACGATGGCAACGTCGATGATGTGAGATGTGTACGCGAACGCGCTTATGGTTTGGTTACTTGTACGTACGTAATACTAAATATTATGTATTACAACGCGATTGTCACAATACTATTTTGTTTGTTTTTTATAGCATGTCATTGCATCCGTACAGTTATCGCACGTGTACACAAAAATTATGTAAATAATTACGAACCGCGTGTTGTTCATAATTTGTAAATACGAGTATATACCATTAACTCTTAAGTTTGTTAAAATTACAAGAAATCCTCCTTGAAGGATAAAGAAAAACTAACTGATGTCGAGATTTAAAATAATTACAATATAAAAAAATAAAAATAAAAATAATTATAAATTCTTAAATCAACTGTTCGTATCAATTTGAAGTATATTATTATCACTTATGGTTGTATTGGTAAATTACAATTAACTGATTGTATATATATAAGCTGACCCCTGCTCACTTTACTGGGCGTTAAACATTTTTGTGATGAAATGTTTATGATTTTTACTTAGTACAGAGTGTTAAGGATTTATTTTATTTCATTTATATTACATCACTGATCCGGCAAAGCTTTGCTATTGTTATATTTTTCATAGGTATATTTGACCCGATGACCTTTGTATCACCTAAAATTTATCCTTCTTTTATATATAGTGCACATCGTTGCGCGTTAAAATCGTCGTACGGGTTGGATTGTTCTGTTTTAATTATTTTTTTTTAATAACATAGTAATCTCATTAGTTAATAATAACCTACTTTGCGTGTCATTAGTGCATGTAATACGATCTTTTTTAAAATATTTACTTAAATAAAATAAAATACCCTTTAAATGTATTTATTTAATAAATTTAATTAAATATTTAAGAGTAAATAACATTTTTTTTCTTAAACAATCTGGTACTATAATAAACTGATTTTCTAGTTTACCTATTCTTGATAATCCAACATATTAAAATGTTTGGCTTTGAGCCTCATTAATTATAATAGCAAACGAAACTAATAGGAAATTGAAGTTTCTTAAACTGTAAATGTAAATCAATAGGATTCATAGGTATTCAGAGTATTAAGGTAATTTATCCCGCTGTACATTACACCGTCATCGTAATGTGTTCGACGACGACGCGACGAAAATACACATTATGTTTTATTTTTATTTTCGGATATCCAATCAATTTTTCCAAGTCGTATTATACATTAAAACCTTCACCGAGACGCGACCAATTATATAATTAATAAATAAAAAGAAGACAAAAAAAAATGTAAAAAAAGTGCATTAAGTTGAAAAGACCACCGAGTTCGTGGTTCAAACTCGAAACACTGGGGATCTATAATCATATTTATCAATTATTATAGTAGGGATTTCTAATTATTTTAGTAATAAATATAGCCTATGTTACTCAAGGATAATGTAGCATTATAATGGTGAAAGAATTTTTTAAGCGGTCCAGTAGTTTTGGAGATTTACGCGAACAAATAAATGTTGTCTCTTCATATAATAGTAAGAAAGATTAATTAATATTATATACATATATAATAATATACATATAGTTGTGTTTTACGACTTTCTGAAGCAGTCAAGTTTTGGTTTATACCACAATTTTTGCTTTATCGTAAATTTTCCCTTATATTATTTACGTATATTGCTGTATACATGCGTATATATTTTTTCGTGTGTAGTATCGAATTGACGCATTATTTCGTCGTTTTCGAACTGTCAATTGTCCTAATAGTCGTGCATGGGTGCTTTATGTTTTTGTTAACAAATTTTACCCATGCAATTCTCGCCAAAACAGTAATTTAGTTAGGCAGGGGTACTTAAAGTTTCACCGCGCACCGGCCAACGCCACTGCCCATCGCCTCTCTTCGTGTTTTATTATTATTCAAACGTGTTTTCATCGCACCACGACTATCTCGTGCTGTGCATTATTATAATTATTATTAAATATAAACCTACATTTAATGTCAACACTTACCTCTCTGAACACGCAATGAATTATATTATTATTTTTCGTGTGCTGCTGTAGAATGTATTCATATATAATTTATAATTATTGTCGTCGCACGTAGTCGTACACGTATCGGTCGGGATGGATTACGCATACACATATGAATGGGATTGTTATATTCCACGATTACATGTGTCTAGGGAAAGAAGAAAAATCAAACTGTATTTAAACATAAAAACTATGCGAAATATATAATTTATCAAAATATATTAGTAAATTTTCTATACAACTAACCGGAAACGAGTTTCTACATTTTATAATAATTATTAAAAACAGTAGCGCGCAACTACGGGGGTGCTGGAATGCTTAATTTAAAGCACCTCATGTTGCATGTCGTTGTAAATTAAAAATATCTATAGTTTATGACATTATTTCAGATGAAATATTGAACACATTTTCTAATATCGATAGGAGATTATGTTTGATACTTGAAATTATTTCGTTATAGTGGTATTGTGAATATAATAATAGTATAATATAAACATTAGTTGTATGTAATGTTGGTCGTATGATTACAAAATGTAGCATCCCAAAATTTGAATTTATTTGCACCCTTGATAACAAACTCATAAAAAAAAAAATCTACAAAAAATAAAGCAATCGAATAATTCGACATGGATTCGTTTTCGTATAATTATATTTGTGTTTTATGCCGATTTTGGTTTGTCGCGGTTGTTTTTTATTTAATCTGGTATAGGTCGATCGATTAAAAAAATTACGTCCGTCTCGTATATCTTTTTACGCTAGACCATTGCTGACGCAGCCGTTAAACCGTTATTATCGTGATCACGCGATTATTACTGAAAACCGGAAATTCGCTTCTCAATACTTTGCGCTAATTCCAATGCGAGTTTTATAATATTCCAATTGACGATGGAACAAACAGGTTATCAGTATGCGTGCGTTGCATTTGTTTACGAAACACGACTGAAAATACTGCCTTCACACAGTTATTGTTGTGCCAAAATTGTTATACTTTTTTTTTCGTTATACTTCTTCGCTTTATGTGGCATCACTGTTTGTTATCGTCAGATACGCGAATGTTATCACTAAAGTTGTGTTTGGTTCGTCGTGTGTTAACACTTATCGGATTCGTCTATTATGTCATGTCACAAATTATTGTTCCCAAATTTTTCTAATTTTTTGCCGTCGCATACGGTTCTCACCTCGCGTGCGACTTATCATCACCAAACACCATGAATTCAAACCAATACTACCCGGAGAATACGTATTTCGTGTCTGATGACAACCTCAACTTTCATCCTGGATCGTACTCCAACTACGACCAGACAACTAATCTACAAAACTACTCTTTTGACAATTATTCGCAACCGTCTCAATTGAATCAACCCGGAGCTGGTCAATGGCAAAACAACTCGTCCACGAACTTCACGGGCGAAGAAGACGAACCACCTCTGCTTGAAGAGCTTGGTATCGATGTCAACAAAATCATCACTCGTCTGTTACATTCACTCGATCCGACGGGAAAATGTGGTGTTGTTTTGGGCGATTACGATGTAATTGGCCCTATTGCGTTGTATCTGACTTACACGTCACTACTCTTGTTGGCAGGTGGCAAACTGATGTTTAGTTACATTTATGGTTTGGCCGTATTAACATCAGTGTGCATGTATGGCTTACTTTGGGCAATGACAGATTCTCCTGAAGTTACATTAACATCGACATTTTCTGTACTTGGTTATTCATTTACGCCCGTCGTACTAGTTTCATTGCTTGCCGTATTCGTTAATCTGAAGAACATATTTGGTGGAATAATTGTATTGGCTGCTGTAATTTGGAGTAGTTCAAATGCTGCCAGGGTATTTGTTGCTATGTTTGGGAACTCTGATCAGAAATATCTTATGGCTTATCCCTGTGCAATAATCTGTGGTTTATATACACTGTTTATATTGTATTAACATATTTATATTCATGTAATCTTATTTGTATTTATTATACATTTTGTTTTTTAATATATTTATATGCATACTAAATTGTGTTGTTTTTTATTTTTACACTTTGATCCTAGTTTATTTGTGTACTTTTATAAATTAGTTAAATTAAGCAAAAAGAAAAAAAGTAAATAAATAGAAAAACCTTAAATACAACAGTTATAATTTTTACTGAGCAATACATTTTTGTGTAAGAAAAATAAAATATTTACATTTAAGATTAAAAGTTTCAATATATTGTTTATAAATTATATGTATACGTGGTCCATGAATATTATTTCTGAAGTGTTAGCTATGAATCAAATATTTGTTAATGTTTTATATAAGATCAATTAAATACTAATTATTGGAATGGATATATGGAATTAACTGAAATTTCATTGATAGGATTGTAACTTAAATTTTCTATTTTTTACAGTCAGAACTTGAAATATATTCAAAAATAAATAAATTTTAAGAATATCAACATAACAATGAAATAATATTGAATATAATTTATTGTATTGTTAACATTTATGTATTTTTCAGAAATAATATATAAAAAAAATGTTTTCAACTATAATTTTTAACAAATGTTAGTAAAATATTTTGAAAAATGTTAAAAATGAATTATTATATAATGTGTACACAAGTATTGGTTTTACTATTAGAAATTTGGAAATCATGAATTTCTCGTAATAAATTCTTAATAAACTTATGAATTGTTATTATTATTACGAGTATAATTTATTGTTGAATAATTTTCTAATTAATTTAATTTTTTTTATTTAGCTCTACCATCAGAAGTCCAACAGCCTATACTCGTTTGTACTGCTCACATCCATTGGGATCCAGAATTCTGTGATGTCAAACTTATTCAAATTATGATGTTAGCTAATGAATTAAACACTATTTTGGAAGACGCTAATCGAAATTATCGTTCTGTGAATCACCATCAGCCACCAATACAATTATTATTGTGTGGTGATTTCAATTCTTTGCCAGATTCTGGTAAACTTTATTTGTTTGATGTGATTATAATATAGTAAAATCTATCTTAGGCAGAATTTTGATAGTATAAAATGAGAGAATATCAAAGATAATTTTAAAGATTAATTTAATATTTAAATAATTCAAATATAACTAACAACAATTTCAAAAGAGCTCATAAAGAGCTTATAATTAAATATATTTTTGATCTTGTGCACTTCTATCTTTGATAGTTATTACTGTTATTATTTTCTCATGGGAATTTAATCATATATTTTGTTAAAATTTTCTTTTAGGGGTGATAGAATTTTTATCTGCTGGAAAGGTATCGTCAGACCATCAAGATTTTAAAGATCTGCAGTATAAGACTCTTTTACAAAAGATTTCTACTTGTGATAGACCAAATGAGTTTATGCATTCATTCAAGTTATCCTCTGCTTATGAAAACATTATGCCTTTTACAAATTATACGTATGTAAACTCAAGTTAATATTTTTTAAACTTTTCTTTTATTTTTAATTCAATTTATACTTTAGATTCAATTTCAAAGGAATCATTGATTATATATTCTACACTAGGCAGACAATGACTCCACTTGGTTTGCTTGGTCCATTGGCTCCTGAATGGTTTAAGGACAATAAAGTTCTTGGTTGTCCACACCCTCATATACCATCTGGTAAAATATTTATTTAGAATTTTGTTTTATAGAATGTATTATATTATTATTATTATTGTCAATAACTGTTAATTATATATTTTGTGTTTTCAGATCATTTTCCATTATTAGTAGAATTTGAATTGTCACCAAACGCACACCAAAACAATTCTAACGGGTTGATTGGTCGTAGATAGCAAGGTGAAAGATTGAGAATTATGAAAAAACATTAACCACCAATAATCAATGTACGTACGTGTTACAAATCCTTGACACAATGTACTATCAGTTAATCATTTTAGTTACTGTATCTTTCCTTTGTGTCTTTCTATCATATCTCATTGGCTTCATATGCAGATAATCTGTTTCTAAAAGAATCCCATGACTACTTTAAGCTTTTCTCATTATTTTTTTTTTCATGAACAAATATATAAAACTTAAGAAAAAATAATAATAAGAAAAGAAATTAGAAAAATATTTTTGTGAATTTTTATTTTATTTGCTATTTTTTATTTTACTTTATTTTATGTATATAAGGTACATTTTCTCACCCTAATTTATTTAAAAAAATGTATGTAAAACATAAAAATAAGAAAAATTCTTACAAAAATGTTTATTGGACATTTTCTATTTACTTATTATTTTTTTTTAATGTTTTTTTTTTTTTTTTGAAACAGAATCTTTCAATATTGAGTTGCTTATTTTTTATTTAAACTATGAAATTGGCATTTATTTTAATGAATATGGATATAAATGTTAATTCAACAATTGTTCTCCAAATTATTTATTTATTTTTTAAAATTTTTATTGTATTTGATTTGTTCCCATGTAATTGAATTTTTCTTATTCATGCTTACCACTATATACTAATTTTTATTGTTTTAATTCAATTTTTGTTCAATGATATTATACCATTAATTAAATATACTAATTAAGCTCCCTATAAACTGTATAATTGTAAAATTATGTTTAGTATTAATTTTTTTAATAGTTTTATTATTAATATAAGAAAATTGAGCCTTACAAAATTAAAATGTAGTAATTGATTTAAGAAGTACTTTTAATTGTCGACAAGAGAGGCATAGTACAAAAATATATCATTGTTTTTATTAATTTTTATTTATACTCTCTTTGTCAGTATTCAAAAATTATGATTTGTGTCCATAGATTTAAATTTAATATTTTTAATGTACAATTATTACTTGTGTTTCAATGAATGTAGTGATATTGAATAATATTGCTGCTAATAGTTTTTCAATAGTTTATGTAAAAAACCAAAAATAAAAAATTTTGACATTATTATAATATATTATAAATTATTATCATTTTGATTAGTAATAATTTGCGTACGTACATATTTATTGTTTTTTTTTTTATGTATAATTATAATATTTCCAACCTTTTGTTTACTATCCATTCATGCCTGTTCAATTTGTTATATGTACACATGTTCACATGTAATTTATGTACACATGTACATAAATAATTGTTGGTGTTCTCCTTGTATGAAAAATGTACAGTTTTGACTCAAATATTTGTCATTGGTAAGATTTTTACATTAGTCAAATTATATTGACTGCTTCTCTAAAATAGAATTTGCTAGGGCAAACTTGATATAGCTGTGAAGTAGCCAAATGGTCCAACGTGTCCAGCGATATATATGGTCTCGATATTCTTAAATATTGTGTTTGATTGATTCACTTCCCCTAAACGTTCATGGCTAAAACAGTAATTACTAAACGTTAAAACGCTAAACGGCACACAACTCTAGACTTGTGCACCGGTCTGATAGTATCATTTCGTTGGCTACGTCCTTTTGTTTTTACATCCAGCATTATACTACATACGATTCCTGTTCAGTCAGAAGGAGTTAGTCTAAAGTATTTCGATTATTGGACCCAAGTGCTTGGATAGAGACGATCGAAGGATTCGTAGAAACCAAACAGTTCTATTAGATCTGATATTGTGTTTGTTATCGCTACTCTATATAGGCACGATGCAATATAGTTTCTTGTAATCTGCTGGCCGATCCTTTAAGTTATACAACTCTGTCGAAAATTGTTCAAAAACTTTTCTTATTACAAGGATTTTACCCCATACACTTTCGACCCATGGCACCTTGGGTTATTGGTAGATTTATGGCTTAGGGTATATTTTAGCATGTATTGAAACTCATGGTTTGTTCATGGGGAGTGTTATTCATGATAAATTCAAATTTTTTCATAATCCAGGGCCGTATTTAAGAATATTACACCCAAGGGCAATAATAATAAAAAAAAAAAAACATCCATTATAACATGTATAATTTATTAATGTAGCATGTACTAAATAAAGAATTAAACTTAACATATACACATTTAAATTATGTCAAAAAAAAATGTTTATATAAATATATAAACTTAATAATTAGAATAGTATTTATTTATATATTCTTCTGGTCTTGTAACTAGAAATTCTTTAATCACATTATCATAGTTAATTTTTGTTGTTATATTACTTTCAATATTTAATATAGCTGATCTATTTAAATTATCATTATTCATTACGAATCTAATATATGTTTTGATTCTTCTCAGTGTTTTAATCGAACATTCTGAAGTACAATATGTTGCTGACGTGCATAAAAAAATTCAAAGTGCAATATCAACATAAGAATATACGGATTGCAAATATTTTGACCGTATTATATTTTAAATTGTTTAATGTGGCTAAATCATCTTTATAATCTTTACATAGCTGTTCAGCACACATAAAATCTTCGAACTCAGACATAGGTATCTGTTAAAAAAAAAAATGAATATTTTTTAATAAGTTTAACATATGCTTCTTTTCGTTTGCATATCTTAGAGCATATACTATCCACGATTACATAATAAGTGTTATTAAAAAATGTTGTCTTCCTCAAAAATGTAATTCATTAATTTGATCATGCGTATAGGCACCTCGTGTAATGTAAATGACGACATCGATATAATTTAATATTGATGTAATATACAGCGAGAATGAATAAATAAATATAATTGTAAATAACTAAACCGGCATTTTCGTGTATTCTGACGGAACACTCCGAAATTTCTACTCAATCAAGTAAAACCCTGGACAGACCATTGATGTCTACGGTAAAATCCTTCGTATAAAAAACCTCTAGCTCCCCAGACGTCGATCTCTTTTTCTCTTTGTCGTTTCTGCGGTAGTAAGATTCACCCGGCAAATTTGCGTCATAAACTGCTTCGATCTGATATCGTAAGGCTATCTAGCAAGTTTTCAATCCAACCAAATTGGAGTAAATTTTAATAACACTTAAAAATATTAAAGACATTTATATGTAAGCTACATAAAACTAGTATTGAATTGTGTTTATGCCACATGGCCCACAACGAAAGGTGACGAAGAAAAACTAAGATTTGAAAGAAAAATCTTAAGAAGAATACATGGTCCAGTATTTTATTTTTGAAACACTACATTGGGAATTGAGAACAAATGCACAGCTAGAAAACTGATACAAAAAGGAACATATTGTACAGTTTAGTAAAAGTATAAGAATGCAGTTGGCCGGATATGGCGTGACTGGCAGACTTATAAAATAAATAATGACTCGGACTTAAGTGGGGAGGAGACCAAGGGGTAGACTTCGAAGAAGATGGATAAAGATGGATAAACAGCATAAATGTGATATGGAATGAGGTAGTCCAAGAAGTTAAAATTTATTGATAATATATAGCATATGATAATGAGAAACGGGAGGAAATCATTTTGACAGTAATTTAAGTTCCGCAATTAAACGTATAGTTGAAAAAAAACTCGCATGTCATTTTTGTGCGGATTTTAACTTTAACATACAAATCATCAGCAACTTCTCAGATGAAATTATCATTGTGATTATTATATATTGAGTGTTATTTGGGGACTCGGCGTTTAAGATTTCGAGGTTTTTTGTGTTATTATTATTATTAACTTTGGCAGTCTGTTAATTTATTTTCTCTGCTCGAGTTTTCCGTCAGATAGCTTTCTCGGCATAACTTATTCAATATTTCAATAAACAAGCAATTTTTCATTAATCTAGTTTCTTTTTAATAGTCAGTTCTTAGATGTTTTAGTAACCAAAATATCGTGTGCTGTTCAGCCGGGGGCTTCACATTGACAAATTAATAGAGTGCTAGGGGTGGCGTGATGACAACGCATATACGTTCATTGTGTACGACGAACTACAATATCGGACGATAAATGGCGAAATGGAGTAGAAGCAGGGGCGTATTTAGACTTACTTCTAGGGTGGAGAGGGGGAGGCGACTCAAATTTTTTCTTTAATTTAGGCTCAAAATTTACAAGTAAAATTGTTGGTAATATTTAAATCAGGTGAATCCTTAATATTTGTGGTTTTTTTTATTTATTTTTTTAATCTAATTCCGGATCCACTTAGAATTGACTTTTGTGTAATTTTTTTTTTAACGCCTATCTGTGTTTTGAAAGTTTCGCTAGTGTTTTATTTAGTTTTTTCATTAAGTATGGACTAGGGCTTAAATCAAAATAATATATATTGTTTACCGTTATGGGATATTTAAACGTTTTAATCAATTGAGCGTTTAACGCTATAAATTATTTAAACGTTATTCAATTTAAACGTTTAAACGTTTACCGTTATTGACAATTAAATGTTATGACAAATTAACGTTTTGCGTTATTTAAATTAGTGTAAAATTTGGAACGTTTTCAAATGTAGTATTTGGCAAATAATAAGTACTATGTAAAATAACATTACATATTTTAAATATTATATGTATATATATATTACTTTTAACCAGTGGTGTATTGGTAAATATGTTTGTGGGTATACGCACTAAAAAATTATGGTTATTAATCCTAAAATAAATTTTCTTGCTCCACTCGACAATTGTTTTCTCTCGATATGTTCGAAAAAATTTAATTCATTCTTTGTAACTACATGTTTATAACTTCTATCAAGACTATAAATTATAACACCACAAGATGTTCATTTGCAGCGCGTTGTGAATTGCATGAGGCAGATTTAAGAACGACGGGCTGAATGTTCACGCTTCATAGTATTTTATTCAATGTTATTCACTACAGTTAACAAAATACATTAAACACAGCGTCACTGTAATCTTCAACACCTAAATATTTCAATCAATTTCACGGTTCATAAACAATTTTTTCCAATGAACTATTAAATTATTATTAGTTTTTTTATTTTCGAGTTATTTTAGAAGCGTATACCCGTAAAATAATATTTTACATTTGGTATGTATATGCCGAAAATCGAAAATCTGCTGATGTGAATACTTCGTATATCCGCGTATACGTACCAATACACCTCTGCCTTTAACGATATTTTCTTTTTGTAATTCTCATAACTCATAACTTATAAATAAAGCAATCGTATTTATTGTATAACAACAATAAAATGTACATACCACGTAAAATATGTATTTATTGTCACTGAAATTATTTTTGATGAGGTAGGCCATACGGGTTTCGCGCTGACGAATCCGAATATCCGAATCGAATATCCGACGTATTTTAAGAAAGAATATTTATAAATTATAATTGGTAATGCTTATTTATATATTATTAGTTGATACATTTATTGCTGTTTTAAACATCCTTTTAATATATATTTTATTTAGATTACCTAGTAATTTAAGTCAATCTTACAAAAATAACTATGTTCCAAATCTGTTTTACTTATAGTTATGAATATTTTTAACCATGGCAGTTTCTTTTACGTTTCAATCGTTAATCGTTTTCTGTTATGTTATTCGTTATTAATTTTAATCGTTTTTCGTTTCTGTTTCGTTTTCTGTTATCGATTTCGATAGCTTATTGAATAGTTTAACTTTATACTTATAACGCTATAAAAAACGTTTTGGTGCCCTGGTATGGACACTGAGCATATTTTTAAAATGATCCACATTAAAAAAATAAGAAATGTTTATCTCACATATGATCGATTCCTTAAATACCGTTTCAGGGGGGTGGAGCGATCGTCCCCTTCGCCCCTGAGTAGAAGAAGAGAGCTTACTCGTCACGTCAAGCATACGATTTGTTATGATTCCAATAGTAGTCTAATAATCGCCTTACGAGACGCGCGACAGACGTGCATTACATTACTCAATTTACACATATGTATATTACGGTTTCGTTTCCAATTAATGATCTTGTATGGAAATTAAACGATTCCGTAAGCATATTATTATTGTAATGGTTCAGATTATTTTTTCCTCGGATTTAATTATGACTGGAAAATAAAAAACTGTTGATGATATACATACGGGTGCCTCTCGTGTAACGTCATAACTTTATCAAATTTTCTTTTTAATCTTCGGTATTTGAAAAGAGGACTGAAAAAACAACGGTATTATGATTGTGATCGGAAATTAATGACCGAATCTTTTAGTTTTACATCGAAGCGCATTAGCGTTGAAGTGTGTTTACATATTTACCCGTAAGAAGAGACAACCGTACCGCTGTGTCCGTTGCGCGCGCCAAGCTAAGTGAACATAAACTTCGGTTGGGCAATCTGAAGTGAAAATTAAAAACAGAGATAAGACTAGGTACGTAACTAAACTTGCATACGGTACCGTGTGCAGCAGACACGAAATGTATTTACGAACATCGACACCGGTGGGCCGCGGTGCTGCAACACGATCGCGTCCGTTTTACCTTTTTACCTGCAAAAAAAACGTAATGCGGTCGGTCGTGTTCCACGAAATATAGCCGTGGTTGTCCTACAAGCTATTTTCAACCGTAATGTATAAGAGTGATAAAAAAAAAAAAAAACTACGAAACACCTAAATTGCACGGGCCGCAATCGCGATGCGTTTTATCCGTCCAGAAAGATAAATCTGGTGAAATCGTGTACGGCTGCGGGGCATGTCCGTGCGACGACGATCATGTTACATAAATACCTACACATGTACGTGCCGATGAATACGTACATCGATGTGTAGTGCACGCGCGAATTTCAGATTTCCCGCTATAGGGGATGATATTGTATTTTAGAGGCATGTGAAATCGGTCGTTTTTACGGCGTAGTCGTTAGTTCATCGGGGATGTTTGGAGGTGATTTTCAAATAGCCACTACCAGAGTTTCGGAGTAATTTATTATGACAATATGAATAACACGTATTTGTACCACATAATGTCATTGTTTTAATACTATACGTACGGCGTTCCGACATACTGTCGATTACCGATGTAGGCAGTATGATAGCATTATTTGCAAGGGTCAAACATGCATTTTCGGTATCCACCCACCCTTTAAAATTCATAACGTCTGTCGATTTAGCTTTAATAGAACGTTTTTGTTTCTACGAGTAAGTAATAACTGAAAAATGTTTACTTGACCTATTTTACTACAGGTACCTAATAATAATTAATAGCAAAAATACAGGAATTTTGGGTAACAAATATTGGTGCTAAAGGGTAACCACTATCCCTTTAGTATTTGACACGGATAATTGCCCGTTTTGGATCCATGTTAACCATGCCACTGGTTGTGGGTAAGAATTGATAGGTTTCGACAGTGGCGGAACTACGATCGTTGAGGCCCGTCGTTATAATATTTTTGGAGACCCTATTTTGTATCTGTAATCCAACTTTCTAAACATTGTACTGTTTGTTTGTATTAAATAAAACAATAAATAATCATGGTCAACTAGCGGACCTGGCGAACTTCGTCTCTCCCCAATTGTACGCATTCAAATCAGCTCCAGAGCGATAATAAAAGACGTATAGTTCAAATTTATTTGAATGGTTACGAAATCGATAGAGAGCGATATGATAAACAATGTTTTTCGTTTGGTTATCCGGCGCAAAAACAAACAATGAATACGGTTTGCCCACACTCGAACTGGCAACGTACAACTGACCGTGCAAAAACATGGAAATTCGAGATTGATCTCACATATATCCAACGATTATTATTGCGATATGTATATATCGTATTAATTGTCACCGCAAAAGCCATTTGAACGAGGAACTGAATCCACTTAAATCGGAATGGAAGATAAGTTGCAATAATCGGAATTCGTGGAATAAGGACTTCCTCTCCTTTGAATTTGATCCTTGATGATCGTCGCTTGAATCACAATGTTCATCAGTTTCTTGACGGACAATCGCATACCGTTGCAAAATTTCGGATCAGTCTGATTCCGCAACATGTGACTATGATCGATCCCACCTTCAGCCGTAAATTATACGGTGGAGTGCCTGGCACATCAAGCGTGTTAAAAAATTTCGTCGGATAGTTGGTCATTTCATCGTTGTCGGTCACGCTGTCAACGGATTTGTACGAATGCAGTTCTTCAGCGATCTAACTTTGAATAATGAAATTCAAGCTATCCAAATCATTATTGTTCGCTGCTAGTATTGGTCGTTCACTAATCCTATCGACATTTTTATATTTTTTTTGCAATTCCGGCGAACACTTTGGCGACGAGTTCCTCCGTCGACGATGTGAACTCGCAAAATTTTGCCGGGAACGATTTCAATCCAGTTGAAACATTTAATAGGAACTTGGTCATTGCTAAGCGCCAGCAGTTTTCTCGAAAATTCAGCAACAAAATACAACAGGGTTTGCGACTCTCATGTTCGTGGTCAATTACAATTTCTTGACATACCGATACAAAGACGACGATTTCAGTCATGCATTTAGATTTCGGGAGAAGAGAAGCGTTTGATGAAAATCTCGGGGGAGCAATATCATTGCTCCAACAAATTGTCTCAAATCACCTTGTAAATCCTTTATCGTTCGGTCAAATGCCTTCAAAGCTCGTTTATGCGTCATCGTGCATTCATCCCAAATGATGATTTTACATTCTCGCATCGATTTCTCTGTCGCCGAATTCTTGGTCATTGTGCACGTTGGCTTGTTAATCGTGAAAAAATTCATCGGCAGCTTCAAAGCGGAGTGTGCAGTTTGACTACCTTCCAACAATGTGGCAGCAATGCCACAGGATGCAACAGACAACGCAATTTAAGATCTTGACAGAATCAACGAAATGATGAACCTCTATCCTGTCCCACTGGTTAAGTAAATAAGAAAGTAAATGTGTAGTAAATTCCTCCTGTTCTATCGTCAACAACCTTCATAGCGAATCGCACACGTTTTTCTGCTCGGTATTCAACAACGGCACATTTGTTCGGACTCATTCAGCCAGCTCATCTCGATCATAGTCTTGCTCCTGTTGCTATTTGCGATTGAATGCAGCGTGCATCGAATAATTTGGAGCTGGCATTCCCAATGTCGACAAAAGACTGCTGTATATGAGCACGCACATTACAATTCACGTAATTCCAAATCGAAATATCGTCACCTCATCGTTTGAACTCGGATCCGCAATGCCAAACACCGTCATATCGCTCCTTTTGTTCACATATTTGTAAACGTATTTGATGGATTTGATGCAGTTGCAGTACTCAACATTGCAGTGGGTTGAGAACTTTTTCGAAAAAAGCGGACAATATCGAACGATCTAGCAATTATCGACGTCGGCTTCGTTTAATTTCACTTTCATCACGATTGATCTGCTGTTATCACCTGAAGAACGACGGCCATACAATAGATATCCGTCGATTCTATTGATTCTATCAGCTACCAACGGACGAGGAACACACTTTGTGCAATTTCCGTTTTCCATGGACGGTGGGTCTGGGTTGTGGATTCCACAGGGCGATGGATCATGTTCGTTGTCACAAAAATAATAGTAATAATTTTTTATTCATGATAAATGAAAATTATTGATTTTTTTCTGCTACGATCTTGAACAAACGTCTTCATCAACAACGGTAAATTCAAATGCTTAGCACACTTATTTTCTATCGAAATCATCGCAAGTCCACTAAACTACGTTTATGATATGGTACTTCTTAAATAATTTATAATTAATTTTAGTTTTGAGAATGCCCTCTCGACACTTTCTGATAACAATAACCGGTAATGTAAGGAATAAGTAAAATGCCGTTAACAAGTCAGGAAAATAACATTAAAGACATAACATTGTACTCGTATAATGTACTTTTCAAATTTATTAATAGTAGCCTAAATATTATCGTGTTGACATTCGTATACACGTTTAGCAATCACTAATCGGTATACTTTGTATTACTTCAATATCTTATAATTTTATATATTTGAATTGAAATTTTTTAAAACTGTACATTATTTTACTACGAGGCCCGTGGAAATTTCTATCTTCAATCATATATAGTTCCACCTTTGTGTTTCGAAGCAGAGTAGCGTTTATAGTGATTGCAAACTATAATGATAATTTTAGTGTTTAATATTATTGTTGTGATAATAAATGACGTCATTAACGACATCAGCCCGATGTTAAGTTAGTATACTATAGTATAGTATATTTTGTCAGCTGCGTATCATATGCCAAACAACAATTCACGCCGATTCGATGGTCATATAATATTCTAGTTTTATAAACATATTATATTATATGTTCTTTGGTCTGTTGGGAGTTTTATGTCAATATAGATCTTAAATTTCCATGGCACGCATAACAATTACTTAATTTCTGTGAAAATGATTTACGTTTAGTAAAATAAAAAATAATGTGACATTCATCGTGAACCCACTTGTTTTTTCGAGCTTCCGCGAGTTCAACTTTTTCCACCGAAAAAAAATCGACAGTTTATTATGCGCAAGGTTTAATTTTAATTTTATAGAACTATTTAATATAAACAAAGTTCAATTTACAATCCGAGAATGATTTTATTTTATTTTTGGCATTTTTTCATCAGCCGATGCGATATTACGGTTTGATCGTTTCGATGACGGTTGTGTACAAAAGAACCGACAATTTGAATATTATTATTTCTCGACGTTTTCGTATACGGTACCAGTTCAAAGTTCAAAGACCCACACACAGTTTTATACACATTTTATTGGCGTTTAATCTAGTTCGCTTTGATATCGGTCTGCTTACATTTCCGTCTTTCGGACGCTGTTAATTTCGTCCGGGCCACGTCACTAACCAACCGCGTACAAACCGGCGACGTATTTGTGCCTCTGTAGTGTATATACACCTGTTTTTGACGCGGTCTATCATTTTCGCATGCGGCATTTTTGAATCAAGCATACCGTTTGTGTTCGGAAAATGGACGTAGTTGCTCGTTTTTTTCGGCCCGCAACCAAAAATTTAAATATATCTACTGTATTCTGTTTGTTCTACGAGAAATATCAAAATATCTTGGGTAAAGTATTCACAAGTTGCTTTTTTTTTTAATTTTTCGTAATCGACGCCACAATATATACATTTATTATTTCAGTTTTTTAAAAAAAACACATCAATGCATTTTTCATGAAAGATGTACGATTTTTGACTTTAAACAAAATTTTAAACGAATCAAAAACGCATTTTTTCATGTGAAACACATGTGTCAGTATAATTTAAATCCCTACAAATTAAAAAAATTGATTGTCACGTTGAATATTTATTTTCATCACGACTCAAAAAAAAAATAATCGTAGTGACTTACAATTTTTAGTGAAAGAATATTTATAATAACTCGCTAAAAATGGTACTATGTGTTAGCTTATTTTGGAAAACGTCGATAAAATAATTTTCGTTTGACAAAAAGTCTTGATAATGTAATACAATGTGCCTCATGCATATTTATAAGTGATTATATGATTAATGAAAAAAAAAAAAATAATATGAAAATTTGAATATTATATTTTGAAAAAAATGATAAAAGAAGGCAGGAAGGTTAACTATAATTTTTAATTTTTATATTTAAGTATATCACCAGTATCTCATCCGAATGTTAAGTTTTATTCGTCCTAGAAGTTTTACTCTTTTTATTTTTGTTATTTTTTTTATTTAGTTTTCAGTATAAACTATTAAAATTGACGATTACATATATACATACATAAAAAAAAGTATAAATTGCAAGATATATGATATAATAATATAAAATAATATGATCTGTATGGTACATCCGAATTTCATGCCAAAAAAATAAACATAAATTGGAATGTCCAAATTGCATGCCACCTCGTAGAAGGGTATATCCGAATTACATGCCACGTCTAAGAGGGGTCTGTCCAAATTGCATGCCATGTAGCCTCATGTTTATTTATCATGCACTTATGTGTACAATTTAAATTTTATTTTTGACCTTTCTAATTTTTTAGAAAAAACGGATGAACAGAAACTGATTAGTTACTAGATTTAAATACTCGTGTTTTTTATATCCGAGTAAACATTTTATCAAATTGGAGAAGGTGATTCTGTGAATATTAAACATTTAAAAAAACGATTGTAGTTTAGGGTGATCAAGTGAATGTATTTTACATTTTTACATGACATTTAAAAATGTAAAATGTTTACTCTGATATAAAAAATATTTCAATATAGAAACTTATCAGTTGTAAAAACCATATCATAAAGAGTTGTATAAACAAATGTTCAAGAATCGGGTATATTCATTCATTTTTTTCGGGTAAATATACGCGTGTTTTTACATAAATTTGTCCTTGTTTATTTGTGAACCGTACGGAAGACAGTATAACAAGCTATATTGTATATTTATTGTTACGTGTGCGTTCGTAAACGAGTATGTGTAGAAATAAAATTGCTTACCATATATAATATTTAATAAAATTCCAGTATTTGGTCTACATTAAAAACAAAAAATACCTTTACGTATTAATAATATTATGCTACTTCGTACACATACGGTGTGCATTCGTGTATGGCAGCGGTGCGCAACGGGGGATCACGATCCCTAAGGGGGTCGTCAATAATTTAAGACCAAACGAAAAAATTGTATATTGTATATATTATTTTGGATTTTATAAGGTTTAAATTTTGTATTCTTTTTTTTTGTTTTGGATTAATTAAATTAAGGAAATATTAAAATTGCCTAAATTTAACGATTTAATTAATATGAATAAAGTTTTTGTGTAAAATACGTAAGTATATATTATATACTTACACAATGTCGGTAAAAAGAAAAATAAATAAATTAATAAATACATTTGAGGGTGGTAGATCAAAAGAGATTAAGCACCGCTGGTGTTTGGTATCACAATAAAATATCATGCTGTGGATGTTTTTAAATGGTGTACGGAAAGTGTAAACTATTTATTATTTTGGTATACGATTTACGCAATAGAGTATATAGCCATAATATAGGTAAAAAATTATATTTTTTGTGAATCACGTCGGATATATAATAAGATTTATCTATAAAAACTCGTAGTCGAAATAATTATTAAGTAAATTATTTGACTCTTTAATTAGTCCAACGATTAATTATATTTTATTATAACGCATGCTGTAATAATGGTAATTTTATACATAGCACCTATTTAATATATATACTTGGAAATAGGTTATTTTTTGCCAATTTTGTGGAATATAATTTCACGTGTGATCAAGTATAATTTATATTTTCGAAATTATTATAATAGGCACACTTTTAAATAATATTTTAAAATCACGTGGAAATTGCATTTTTATTGGTTTTGTAAGTTAGCCGTCGGTGCGTGTGCGCCAATAAAACGTGCAGTAATTATACGGTTTTGATTTTAATATGAACATCGAAAATTTTAACAAAACGCATTATTTGTGTGTATAGTTTTACGAGATGATTAACAGCGGTTGTATAATAGTGAGCATAAGACTAATAAGGGTAGACGTTTAATATTTATTAGTTGGTTCATATAATTATGAATTTCTGAAACTAAAACCACTCTATATTATATTACAACAAACTGGAAATTTCAATAACGCTGAATAAAATATAGAGTACATATTTATATAATATGAAATGACCGTAATAAAATGTATTTTGCTCGTACTGTTAATTGTTCGAAAAATCGTTTATCCGACATTTTTTTTTTAAATAAAATGTTGGGTTCTTATCTCCAAAAAATGCATTGATGACTAACCAAATCGTATTAAAGGTGATTCCCTCGGATATAGATTGTACACATGTATATTCATTTTTTGTAATTTAAATTAAGGGTAAATAGTGATGGTTTGACAAATTTAAAGTAATGATACACTTAGTTAACTTATAGGTAAAATACACACAGATTTATGTATACATAAATTTAAGTACTTCAAATAAAAATAAAAATGATCAATACGTTTCAAGTTCTTCCATTCTTCTTTAGTTATTTACCTAAAATTATAATTGAAATTTTTATGTTTAAAATAGGAAATTATATATATTAAATCTGTATTAACAATCAACTTAATAAATATAGTTATTGTTTTAAAAATCTAGCTAAGTGTATTTAAATAAATAATAATATTGATAACAATTCATCTTTATAAGGGTAATCGGTCAAAATATCCAAGGACAAAATATCCAAATTTATTCGTTTTTCCAAAAATTAGTATCAAATTATTTAATTGACTTGTTAGTAGCAATAATATCACAGTTATTATCGATTATGACCGTTATGGGTATTGTTAAATTGAGATATCATTTCGTTTTTACTTCTGGTTTTTACTGTTGGGTTTGATAAATTGCTCAGTAGCAATAAATTGAACGAATATTTAAACGGCAATAAGTCGCAAACGGATTACTGAAATTAAATTTTGTAAACGTTAAAATAATTTTTTTCAGTATGTTTTCAGTATGTCAATTTTCGCTATCGAAAATGGGTATTGCCATTTGAAAATCGAAAGTTGATAGTGTTTTATCAAATAAGGGAGGAAGTTAAAATTATCAAAATTGTAACACAGTGTAAAATAATAAAACCTAGAAAGTTTAAAAAAAATTATTTTAAAATTCCTAATACTTCCCTAGATATTAACTGGTTCACGATAAAAAAAATCACCCTGTATTTTGTGATATTATAACGATTGACGTAATTTATTATACTTTTTGTAATTTACAGCGTATATAGGTTGAATTAATTTTATGAGCTAATTTTTATAATTTAATATTCAAGTTAATATTTTCAGAAAATTTAGGTTTTTTTATGATTTAATAATTTGATATTTGAGCTAGTTGTATTAGAATGTAACTATATGTAATGTGTAATGTATTAATTTTCGGAAAAATGGATAAATTTGGATATTTTGCCCTTGGATATTTTGACCTAGATTCCTCTATAAGTTTATTGAATTATTTTATTTTCCTAATCAAAGTTTAGCCGTTAGTATTTTTTTGTGTACTGTATTTTTTTTATTTTATTTATTTTTTTTTTTTTAATAATAATAAAATAATTCTAAAATATACATTTAAGATGGTTTATTTATTTGATTTTAGGGAAACGTGGTTTTCGATTCTTGTGGCTAAAGGTGATATGAATCAAAAAAGGTTTAGAACCACTGTCCTAGTAGCTACTACTACATCTTCGTCTACTACCATAACTGCAAAGAATGTAGATGCAATAAATAACAAAACTAAAACAAAGCATTAAATAAAACTAATTCATTATTCGCTCAGCTCGGTTATGAACATGTATATATATTCGTATCAAAACATAATGCTAAAAACTTTATTAATTTGCATATTGTCTGGGAAGTGTGTATTTAAAATGTTATTCAATATAAATATTATGGTTAATGATCACTATATTTTAATTTCGAAGCTTTGCAATTCATATACTCGCATATTAAGTAGTTTTTTTCAAAAATAGTGTATATTTTTGTTTTACGTGTTTAACCTTGCATATTATTTAGTTATTATAATAATAGAGATCAATTTTGAATTTTTTCTTCGTCGTGAACATTGAATAATTGAACACAATTTTTAAAGTGTATAAATTAAGAATTAATTCTGAAGTTTTGATATAATCATAAATATTTAAATACATAAATCATTATTTTAACATTTAAATGAATATTTATCATTCATTTAATACAAAAGTAATGTATATATATTAGCTTTTTTTCATAATGGCATATTATGTAGGTGTAATTGTTGTTGTTACCTGGTCAAGATAGTGTATAGCGTGTATTGCGTGCAGCTCGTTCACCGATATTTAAGTGTAAAAAATATCACATATCCGTGTATTGAACTTGGTAATATATTAAGCGGCTTATAACGTATCAATCTCTGGCAGTGTTGAGCTCAGATAACAAATTTTTGATCTAGATAAAGATTGACCCGACAAACGTTGTTTTGTCATATAAATTATTTCTAGAGAATATTTGATAGAAAAAAATTACTAATTTAATATAGGTGTGTAAGGATGTGGTATATAAGTGGAAGAGGTATGGAGTGCTGTGAACGGTGATGAAATATAAAAATGAAAAAACATCAAACATTTATTTTTTTAATAATTAATTAAAATTGATCCTCTAAAATTATATACATCGCTAATTATGGCAGTATTAGTAAAAAACAATACCAATCTCTTAATGCAACCGAGTGTACAATATTTTTTATTATTCCATCTTTCGCCAACACTAACAAACTGGATGGTTCGAGAGCACGCCACGTATAATTGTCCGTTTGAAAAACATGATGTGCTCAAATCTAAGCTACAGACAGACATCGTCATTGCAAATGCCAATCTAATTGGACATTGAAAGTGTTTAAATTGTATTGGTACATCTGTGGGTATTATAGGGATTCGCGGTAATAATATATTTTTTCCTCGAAATTTGCCATTTAAAATGATGACTTCGATAACATTTTTCATTAATTTCTTAATGACTAATCGCGTGCTGTTGAACAACCGTGGTGGGTTCAAATTACGAAGAAAATACCGAAGATCCAACCTTCAGTTGTAAATTATGCGGTGGCATGCCTCGTAAATCCAATGAGTTTAAAAACTTTGTTTGATAATTTACAGCTTCAGTAGCATTGCAAACTGTATCAATAGATTCGTATAACACCAAGTCTTTTGGTAACGAATATTGTATCTTGAGATTCAATTCGTTAACGTCCACATTTTTTGCTGCTAAAATTGCTCTTTCTGTCCGCCACTCATGATTTGTGTATTGTATGTGTACATTGGGAAATATCTGGTCAATGAGAGCATTTTTTGCGAATCAATGATTGTGCAGAATTCGGTTGGCAATTGTATGCATCCCGTTTCATCTGTAGTAACTTTCCCATAATCGATATCTAACAATTGTTTTGAGAATCTTCCGCAAGTAGCTTTTTTTGATTGAATCGCACGTATCGTAATCGTTCGCTTTCTATTTTTACATACATGTCGATCACGAATTGTTGACAAAGCTCACAGCATCGTAGAATAACGTTGTCCTGATCGCATGTAATCATCAACCGATATGTATAATAATCCTTCGAACTAACCTTCTTGATTGTTTTGGCACCTATTGCGGGATCTTGTTGTTTAATATTTATGTTATACCCGTAATTTAATACCAAAAATAAACTTAATAGCTTTTAATAAGTTTTTAATAAATATGGGATTTATCTGGTAAATTTTTAAAAAAATAATGATTTTATAATAAATTGTCAATAAACAAAAAAAAAAAAAAAAAAAAATAACAAAAACAGTTATCAGGCCTACACAGATAAAATATTTTGTATTTGTTTGAGACGTTTGAAATGTGTCTCGATTTTAAAGTGTTTTATTTTCTTAGCATTGTTACGCATATTACAGATATATTGATGAAATTTTTATTTTATTTAGAAGTTAAAATAGGTAGCAAAAAATGTAGTTAAATATTTAAACAAAATAAAAAATATAAACATTCAATTTACACTCGAAATACAAATAAATTAAATTTTTTAGATTTTTACAAATTTTGCTAAATATATTTTAATAAATAACCGTAATAAATATTTTGATATTAATAAAGTCTTAGAAATATTTTAAATATGAAATCACATTTACATTAATTCAGTTTTAGAAGAGTCACACATACACAACGAAATAAAGAAAAATAATTTTAATATATTTAAAACATACAAACCTATTTTAAAAATAATTTATTACATCCAATACATTTTAGATAATAATAAATAATAATGACCAAAGTGTTTATATTTCTTAACATATCTATGTCTAATGAGAACTCATTTTAAATTATATCTCCTATTATTTCTATGTTAAACGACCAATTTTTCTTCTTGTATTCCTTACATTACTTTTTTATATTCAATCCCGATTTTATTAAATTTTAGTATACTTGATGATGAATTTTAAATGTGAAACCGGTCGTACTTTACAAATATAATAATACTCTATGCTAAGTATTTATTTATTTCTTTCTTTATATAAGTTACTTGTTTATTTATTTAAATATTCAAATAAAGTTTTGCAAATAAACATTTACTTTTAAATGTTATTTTTTAGCGACACGCCGCACTGGCATCACGATTTAAAGTAAGTAATATAAGTCCAATGTTATTGGTTTTATTATATTTACGTGCATGTGTATGTAGTGTATGTGTCCTATATGTTAATAAACAGCAGTAATTGAGAAGCCAATCCAGATCAAAGCGAACCACGAGTGATAAACACTTACTTACCTAACTACGCTCACGACTATAGATACAATGTTTTTATTTTTAACAACGTCTATAAGTGATCGATGTTTACAAAAACGTCACGAATCATACATTTTTTGAAATTGAGATAATAGTTAAAACGTAAACTAATTCTGTATTTCTATGCGTTGAGTGTAAAACACATGACTTAGTTTCCGTTTTTAGTAATATTTCAATTTCATCAAATATATGACTCGTGATGTTTTTTTAATCATCGATTCAAGTAAAATTAAATCAATTAAATAAATTAATTTTTAACTTCTATTTTTAATTTTTATATTAAAACTTATACATTCATACAACTAATAATCATTAAATGTTTTTGATCTCATAAATAATATTTTGCAATACTTAACTTAAAGACGATTGTCTTTCATTTAACTCTCGTTTTAATTTTTTTTAAAAAAAAAACAATCAATATTCTTAATTTGATTATTAATTTTCAATTTTAATTTCTATAGTATATTAGTAGGGTGAAAAGGAGAGTTCTAGGCTCCACCCGCCGCCGCCGCCGCCACCGGTCCAGCCGCCGTAAATTTTTTTTTTTTTTTTTTTATCACAGCCGCCCGATCGTTCACGTAACCTATACCTACGAAACTACTTCCCCTAATACTTCCCCTTATACAAAATTATTTAAAATTTTATTATAAGACCATATTATTTTTAATTACAAAAGACTTTACAAATATATTATTTTAAAACGATTACATATGATACATATATATATATATATTTATATATATATTCACGTATACATATATATTCATATACAAAATTATTTAAAATGTTATTAAATATATTATTAACACAATAACATCTGATCATCTAATAGTCATTTCCAGGAATGTTAGTGACTGAAAGTGTAATGCTAAACGGTAGAGTCATGCAATTAGTATTGTAGATACAATTTCACTAATACACCTTTCATATATTAAACGACTATATTTAAAAGAAAGACTAAATATATTGCTTATCGATACCTGTTCGAATTCATTGCATACCAAATCATAAGAAAAAATCCAAATTATTCTATACGAATTATTATATTACTATAGAAATATGGTTTACCACCCCATCGTCTTGTTGTACACATTTTTCCGAGAATTAGTGAAATCGTCAAAAAATTATGAGCTCTTGGCACATCAGAAATCGAAATGCGATCATGTCCTTTAGTCTTCTACTGGTCACACGTTAGTCTCTGCCCGCTCAGTGTTTTCACAGTCGTACTCCAGTTTTAACTCTCATCGCTAGGTTTTATTTTTACCGTTGTGTTATTTTAAACATATCAAATATGTTCAAGTGCGTTCAGTGTAACAGAATGTTCTCTAGCAAAGATAATTTAGTTGGACACAATAAAATCCACAAAAATGTTCAGTTTACGTGTGAAATATGTTTTAAGACTTTTGCCCGTAAAGATAATTTGGCAAAACACACGAAGAATATGCATGGTATGTATTTTTAATTAAATAAATACGATTATAATAATTATTTCATTTTTTTCAAAAATATTTTAATTAAATATTTAAAAAGCTTATTACATTTAATTTTTATTCGATAAATTTTACAATAGAATTAATAATTATTATTTAACTAAACATTTACAAGTGTATACATATAATTTTATTTTTAAAATGTTTACAATTTTTCAGCTAATATTGTTCGACGTAATGAACATGAAATCGCTCCGGAGATTTTTGTTCCCGACACACCTGCCGGTCCATCAGATGAAATTGTTGATTCCGATGACAAATTGTGTGTGCTGGCGATGGAAGGCGCTGAAAATATCGGTTTTTGCGAAGGTAATATTTTTTATTAAATATAAATCAGATAATTCTAGTTTGAAACAATTTATATATCTAACGGGGTTATTTTTTCTCTCCGTAGGGCTTGAAAATTGTAAACGGGGAAATTCGAAGGATGTAGGTCAGTTAAAGAGAGCCAGGTTAAATTTAGTAGGAAATGCGACTGGTTTTATCAACGTTGGATCATCTTTCAATAATATTATCACTTGGTATTATAATAAAAACTTGGAAAATATATTCAATCATTCTATCTTTCTCAGCTCAATAAAATCAGAACTAATCGAAATTTTAAAATCATCATCAAAACCACTCAAATTAAATCTTAAACTAGAATCCACATATAACAAACCACATGTAGATAATTCGTCCGTGAACAGAGCGTTCAAGACCAGGGCGATTTTCGCGGATACAATTGTCGAAGACATAGTCGACCACATGTTCGTAAACATTTTAACCGAAGAAGATACGTATCAGGGCAAAGGCAGTGGATTTTCACTCCAAGCTATTGACGGTGTATTATTAGGTATATATAAATATATACCTATGGGCGGATCGTCATATTTACCACTACCTTCATACATTGAAAATAAAAAAGCTACCATTAACCCGCAGAACAATGACGAACAGTGCTTCAAGTGGGCTATTCTAACCAAACATTTCACGGGAGAGAAAAAACATAGAATCAATGATAATTATTATATTCACGAAAACAAATACAATTTCACAGGTCTGACGTTTCCGACACCGTTGAATGAAATTAAAGTATTCGAAAAAAATAATCCGGCTACATCTGTAAATGTTTACGGACTTGAGAAAAAATTCCAACCGCCTTTAAAATTCCCCACATATAAAGTCTTTCCGCTAAAAGTAGTCGATGAAGAAAAAGCGGAACATTTTGACCTCATATTAATTACAGACAACGAAAGATCGCATTATATATACATTTCAGATTTCTCAAAACTTGTTTGCTCGCAAAAAACACTACATAATGGGAGTGTTGTTTTTTGTAAACGGTGTTTTACAAGTTTTGATCATAGAGTGAGACATAAATTAAGCGGACAGGCAGCGTTGGACGAACATTTGAAAATATGTGGGTCTCATAAACCCATATTGCCAGCTATGCCTATAGAAGGAACAACTCTAAAATTTGAGGCATGGAGTAAATCGCAAAGACATCCTATTGTAATCTATGCAGACTTCAAGGCATTACTAGTGAAGATTGAAAAGAAAAAAGGTAAAAAGACAACAGCAATTCAAAAACATAAACCGATGAGTTACGGGTTACTAGTAAAAGCAAGTGAAGACGTACCTATGGAACTGTTGGAAGAACTAGATATACAACAATCAGTTATTATTCATCGTGGATCTGAGACGCGTGAAGAGGTTGCCAAGCATTTTGTAGAAACAGTTGTTGATGTAGTGAGGAAGATTGAAAAACTTTTTAAAATTAATGTACCAATAATTATGACCGAGGAAGAAGAAAAATCACATTCAACATGTATTGAGTGTAATTTATGTAAAACTAAATTCACACTTTTAAACCATAAAGTTGCAGATCACAATCATTTATCCGGTAAATTCAGACAAACATTATGTAACACATGCAATTTAAAATTACAAATACCTAGATTCGTTCCTGTTTTTCTACATAATCTTTCAAACTATGATGCACATTTTATAATAACAGAACTCGGTTATGACGATAATACTATCAAGGTTATCCCGAACACGGAGGAAAAATTCATTTCTTTTTCTAAATATATAACAAACAACTTCTCAATAAGGTTTATCGATTCGTGCCGATTCATGGCTACAAGTCTGTCCAAACTAGCCACAAATTTAATAACTCCCGGATTAGAAAAATTTAGAGAAACGAGCAAAGTATTCATATCTGAAGATTTGTCACTTGTAACACGTAATTGTGTATACCCTTACGAGTACACGGACAGCTGGGGAAAATTAGAAGAAAGAACATTACCGAGGAAAGAAGATTTTTATTCAACATTTAAGGAAAAACATATCAAAGATTTGGATTATGAACATGCAACTTCGGTTTGGAGCCATTTTGGCTGTCAAACACTCGGAGAATACAGTGATCTATACCTCAAAAGCGACGTGTTGCTATTGGCCGATGTATTTGAAAACTTCAGGGACATATGCATTGCAACATACGGATTAGACCCTGCGTTCCTTTTACGTTGAGACATCGGTGGCGATATTGATAAGTAGTTCGGTGGAGACATCGGTGAATAGCTCGGAATCGGTAAAGCTGTCTGAGGTGACTGGTGATCGAAAAATGTAGGTCCATCGTTTTGTTCAACGGCTCTACCGTCTATCGCTGCGAAGCTCAGTGTCAAAGACTGAGTTAATATTAAAAGATTCTCGTTGTAAACCTAAAAATTATAATAATACTTATAATAATTATGAAGAAAAATATAGTTATGTTTGTTTTTTTTTTTTATTTACCTCGGGTTCGATTTTCATAATACACTGTTCAGCTAACTGAGTAGTGGCGAAGAGTTTTAACTGACTCACAAAATTCCAACTATTTTTCGAGATATGCGAGGAAATCAAATCATCATGTATGTTTTTGATTGTTATAGCCATTTCTTCAACGTTTTCAACTCTTTTGAAATTGTTTTTGAAATAATCACACATCTCATTAAACTGTTGCATTACCGTAGGCCGTACGAACGATGATTTGCGGACCATTAGCTCAAATATAGCCCATTCCAAATATTGTAAAGTAATTAAATCCGCACGGTTAAGCAATACACGGCATCCGTCTTGGTTTGTTTCTTCTATCACCAACACGTTCTCACCTCTATATACCATACTGGATACTCGTGTACAATCGGTCTCCAAATATATATTTCGTTTATATTTTGCGGGTTTTTCAAGTATAAATGATAAAATATTACCCATAAGTGAGAATATTCTACGCATGAAGTCCACTGGGAGAGATACGTATCGTGATGGCGTTATAATGTGAGCGACTACGTTGAACTGATCTGCGGGGTCCAATCCAACACTTATGAATTTACGAGCAGCAAAGTCGATGGTGAATGTAGTTGAATCGATCAGGTTGCTTGGTGGTGTTGGTGCGATATACTTATAACTTCTAGCAGCAATGTTGTTTACGATCGAACCAGCCATTTTAATTTAAAACACTTTGAGAAGATAAGAAAAGACGTTTACTAGTTACGGTGTCTGGAGAGCGAATGCATTCTCTTTTGCAGAGGGGTCTCGATATAGATTTTATTAATAAAAGAGTGGGGGTTCGACCAAATTCGGACAGGTCTCGACCGGCCCGCAAATCGATTAATATTCATTAATTATCTTAAGTCGATATGCATGAATAGCTTTCTATTTATTAATGATTCCTTAATATCTTAATATCTATGTTTATTATCTAATAATATATCGTTAGCCCTTACACGTACAGTCACTAACATTCCTGGAAATGACTGTTGGATGATCAGATGTTATTGTGTTAATAATATACTTAATAACATTTTAAATAATTTTGTATATGAATATATATGTATACGTGAATATATATATATATATGTATCATGTGTAATCGTTTTAAAATAATATATTTGTAAAGTCTTTTGTAATTAAAAATAATATGGTCTTATAATAAATAAATAATTTAAATAATTTTGTATGAGGGGAAGTAAAATGATAGGTGTAGTTGATGCATAATATACGTTATGTGGAATAAAGAGGGGTTATTATAGATATGCAAATGATGGAATAAAAATCGTTTAAATAAGGGGAAGTA
>NW_020273058.1:2643400-2721499 GCF_003268045.1 Sipha flava
CGGGCGGCTGTGATAAAAAAAAAATTTATGGCGGCTGGACCGGCGGCGGCGGCGGCGGATGGGCGGCTGGCGGCTGGCGGCTGGCCTAGAACTCTCCTTTTCACCCTACTTATATTCATATAAGTAGATTTTAATTGAAGTTTTTTTTTTTTTTTGATTAATCTACATTAAATGTTCGTCCTAAACCTGAAGATCCTTTCCTATTGTTTCCTAAATAATTAATCATTTTAATTTTTAATAACAACTACAAATATAATAATTTCAATTATAATTTTTTATGTTCTTTTATTAAATAATTTTTATGATTCCATCCTAAATTAAATTACCTCCGGCTTCTATGTACAAGTAAACAGCTTTTTATTTGATTTTTCAGTATTAAATGGTTTAAATTTGAATAACCATTTTAAGTATAATAATTTCAATTCAATTTAGGCTTCTTTAATTTTTAATTTTTTGATTTATTTTTTAAATGATATATTTTAAAAGTAATAAATTATAAAGTGTTCTCTGTAATGTAAATAATTTTTAGAAATAGTTCAAATCAATAATTGTCTTTTATTTAATTTTCAATTTTTTCAATACCTACTGGATACTTTACATTTTAATTTTATGCTTATTTATATGTCTTAGATAATAAATAAAGGGTGGATGTTCATGCTCCAAAAAACCTTAATATATGCTATAAAAATTTTTAAAATATGCTTGATAATACGTCATTATATGCTTAAAAAATGTACAAAATATGCTCAAAAATATAATTATATTCCTAAAAAATGTGTAAAAATATGTTCAAAAACATTTAATCTGCTATGAAATAGTATATAATATTAAATTTGTTAAAACGGTAAAAAATTTAAAATAAATATAAAATGGATGAATAATTTGAATAAAAATTGATGTATTTGTATTATGTTTCATTGTTGATTTAATTTGAAAAATTAAATTATTGTTTTAATTTCTTTTGCTAATATAAAATATATTTCATTTTACTTTAAATGTGTTTTACACTGAATAATTATTGTTTTTGAAATATTTTCAAAGTGCATAGAACGTCGTCTGTCTGTCAAAAAATGTTTATATTTGGAAAAACTTCGCTCGACATCTACCGATGTGATAGGTGCGTATTTAAAACAAGTTAAATCATCAGGCGTTAAGTTTTCTTCTGTCTTGATGGTGTTATCTTCACCATTTAAAATGTTTGAAATCGTACACAGTATACCAAATCCTTTATTGTTTTGTATAACTTTTTGAAATTTTTTAAACACGGCAATTCCTTTATCGTTTTGATTATTTTTAAGCCTCTGTTCTACATTTTTTACTATATTAATTGCATCAAATAAAGTCATACCCGATTTTTCCAGAATTTCAATTGCAGTGGCCAATAGCTTAAAATTATATAAATTAAACTTGAATCTAGTGATTTTTCTGACAAAACTTCTTTTGCTTGAAGTATAGAGACTACATCATCTGTATCAAACTGTTCAATAACATTGCGAATGTTTTGTATGTTTTCGCAGTAATATATTGCAGCATTTATCCAAGTCCCCCAACGGGTGATAATTGGTTTTGGAGGTAAATTTATATTTGGCAATACTTTTCTAAATATTTCGATTCGACTAGGACATTTTAAAAATACTTTTTTTATACTAGATATTAGCTTATCAACACTTGGAAAAAGACGCTTTACTTCTTCTGCTACACGGTGAAGGGCATGTGCCAAACAAGTAACATATATCATCTTATCATAAAACGCTTTTATAGCACCACCCGCTTTAACCATATTTGGCGCAGCGTCGCTAACAAAGAGTAACACATTTTCATGTTTTATGCCATCGGGCCACAAAAGATGAAGAGTTTTATCAAATAATTTCGAAATAGTAAAATAATTGGCCTTATCTAATACTTCACAATTCAATAAAGCTATTTGACCAGGCTTGTCCACATCTAATGATCCGATAATCACATTTGCAATGTAGCGACCTTCAATGTCCGTTGTTTCGTCTATGGATATCCATATTTTTTTGTCTTGAAACGTTGATTCTATTTTTGTTAGAGTTTCTTCAAAGCAAAAAAGTAGATTCGTCAGGAATTACTTCATCGGTATACTTCTCCAAAAATGATTTAAATTCAACATTATAATTAATTTTTTTTAATGGTATATTAGCCGACAATAATGCTTTACATAAATTAAAATTAAATGTCGATTTTTTGGTAGTTGGTGAAGACTAAGTGATTAACTTTTGTGATAGTTCTTTTTTATCAGAATGTCGTTTTACAAAACGGGTTGTGTTTAAATGTACTAACATGTTGCACTACAGAAAATCGTTTTTCGCAATCGATTTTTATCCCACATGGTTTACAAAACAAAATCTTTCTATCGGTTGAAAAAACTTGTTCACCGAATTCAGAAACAAATTATCGCATTCGCGCAACTAATGAACTTTTTTGTTTTGGCATTTTAAAAAAAAATTTGACAGATGCTTATAAAATACGAACACTAACTCCACGCACTATACAGGCATAAAGCGACGCGAAACGAAGCACTCACAAAAATCGTGAATCGGTCTACGGACAACGATAAACTGTCACGTTAATTTAGAGTACTCATATGTACCTATTAGCCATTACTAATTGGCCTATCAGGTACTTCCAATCGATAATATTTATCAATAAAGATAAAATTTCTAAAATAGTAATTGATATAGACAATAATTTAATGTTAAATGTCAAGTAAAACCTTAAGATACCAAATATGCATTATTATGCGCTAATAAAATATAAGTATGCTTTGAAAGAAAAATGGATGGAAATATGCAAATATATGCAACATAAAAATTTTGCTTTCGTTTTCTATATGTCAAAAAACGAATTTTTATCCTACTCTGCAACTTTTATTATTAAAGGAAAAAATATGCAAATGCATGAACATCCGCCCTTTAATAATAAATAATTATTTGACTTCAGATGTCCAAGAATTTTATCACTTTTCTTGTTTTAGTATTATAAAGATGAACCTTAAATAGCAATTTTAAGTAAAATTCTTTAATTTTTAATTATTTTCCATTTGATAATTCTATTTGGTATGCGTTAGTGTTTTATTCGAGTAAGTGGTAAATTAATTTAAGTGTAAGGTGCATAGGGTGGGAGTTTTAGGCTGATAGATGGTTGGTGTGGACTTAAGCGGGAGTAGTGATATCATACGACAGTCATATAATATCACTACTCCCACTTAAGTCCACACCAACCATCTATCAGACTAAAACTCCCATTCTATTATCCATTGTAAAATCGCGATTTTATACAAAACGACCAACTTTGAACGCGTAATGTCGATGACTGATTTGAGATTATAATTATTATTATATACTGAAATAATGGTCATTATCACTAGTTTATTTTAGTGAAACAACATTATCGATAACATTAACTGTTTTTCTACAATAGTTTTAGTCTGGGTATTTATTGAACACACCTCGTACACGTAAAAAAAAAAAAAATATCTAGATAAACAATCGGAAGATAACTAAAGCGTTCATCTAATAAATAGATAACGTTTATATTTATAACTAGATAAAATAATAGACAGTTAATATTTTTATTTAGATGATTAATTAAGTTTCAACACTGATCACCGGATGGCAACAATAGGATCGTTATTCATAGAGATACCTAAGTGAACTCTGGTTATATTCGTCTGAAATTCGGCCGACAATGATAAAACGTACCCCCACTAGCTGCTGACCGTGCAGAGCAGTTGAATTTATTCAGCTCATTAGGTTCGCAACTAACTCATGAAATGCGCCTAACTCAATGTATTCAGCTACATATCGTGCACTTTGTACTTAGTTGTTCGATATTAATATGCCGATAATGTTGCTCCAGGGGAAACGATAAACGAACACACACCAATCCGTAAGTGCGAGTGGACATGGTTTTGAAGTTTTCAATGAAAATACAGTTGCAGGCGCAGGTACACGGTGTATTCGTGCAAGCGTGATTTTATTAGGTTTTCTATTTTTTTTTTTCTACCGCTGTAATCATCTCCTCGAAACGTTGCGTTGCGTTCGGAAACGTTATGCGATCGGGCTACGGTTTTAGAAATTCGTCGAAAGCAGTTCGCGCGTGCACGTTTCGTTATAATATGGTTACAATACGGTTGCCGGTTATCGGCATTCTCACGCTCTCGTCCAACACATTTTCGACATTCTTCCACTCGATAATCTTACGGTTGCGTACGTTTGGCTACGATGTACACGCGGGTAGTTTTTCGGCATGAACACGTTATGATTATTATTACAACACGCATGACAGGGTATGTTTGTATAAGGTAGATACGCCTGCACGATGGTGTTTATATGAAACAAAGTCGTTGAATGTCTTTTGAGAGTAATGCACACGCCGTTTTCTTCATCATGCTTTAAAATATATTGTATTGTTGCACATCAGAGACTCATTGTAAGAAATATAATTAGACAGCCGGTCCTTTTTAACAAAACGTTCTTTCATGAATTTATAAGATACGTATTACACTCGACAAACAACACTATTAAATATTTGATCCGTATATTTTTAATTAAAATTAGCAGTTTATTCTTGATTTGTTTTCTGCATAATCAGCAGTTATGTTTTCAAACGTTAATGGTTATAAATTATAACTTACAATGACTGATCTTATAGCTATCACACTAAAGACATTGTTAACTTTATAATATACGAGCGCGGAACAATTTGCATACCATAATGAGGTACATAAATTAATATTCTATCCCTTTATGTATTAATTAATGTTCATTCAGTATTCAGTCCTATTAAAAATAATAATTATTTGTTTATTTATTTATTTTTTTTTGGCAAAGGATTGGCCCGATGAATTGTCGGGGCCTAATGTTTGCACATGCTTGATCAGGTGCTCATTACACTCCATTTACAGTAGCAATACACTCAGATGTTGTGTGCACTCGAATGACGGTAAAATAGAGAATATCCATGATAATTTTTACTTTCGATTACGACGTACACGTTACCGTTTGAGCGAGTACCTAAATTACGGGTACGCGGAAAGGACCAAAATGTATTATACCGATTTTAATAACATACAATACGTCTTTGGCGTACATTTTTTATGTAAAAGTTATATGCGTATTTCGTGGTGTTACGAGGGTTGAATTTCAATTGTGTCCACCTATACCATCACGTACTATGATTTACGATACGAGAATATTGTACCTCGTAAAAAACCCGATGTCTGCTCGGTAAAACGGTTAGATTGCAATCAACAAGTTAATAACAGCCGCCCAATAGTGTATTATTCACACCGACGCGAAACCGGGCGAGCGTGAAACATCGGATCAATCGGTCCAGGTTTATTACGGTCGCAGGCTTTTTCGCTGCGCACGTCACTGTTCTCGTGGCTCGTGTACTTTGAGTACGGTGCATTTGAATTATTTGTCTGAACGCACTCGTTAACTCCGTCCTATTGCCGACGGTAAGAACGCTCTATGCGAGGGTAGGTAGCGCCCGGCGAACGAGGTATTGTTGATCATAAAAAATAAAAATAATTTCCGGCACACGTTACCGGAAGTTTCTCTGTTAGCGTTTGATGTTATACTGTACAAACGATAATCGTACACGTTAAAAAGTTGTAGTATTTTCTTTTAAAATTTATTTGGCGTTCCAATATTGGATTACTGCGCTTTAACATTTGCGGTATGTTTGACGTTCTATGACTCGACATTTTGTTCGTGCGCGAACAAAGTTTATGATTCGATTGAGATTATAGAAATTGTTTGACGAATTTTCTTTTAAAATTATATTTAAGCCCCGTTCAAATCGTCATCGTTTGTGGTTCATTGCGTTTATTTGCTGTATGACAAAAAGTTTAGAGAATCCACCGCACGCGGCCTAGACTTAATGGAATTTCATCTGGTCTCTTTCAACATTTTTATAATAAATATACTCGTATTTATATGAAATTGTACTTTTTAACTTGTATTGGTGCACTTTACGAGTGCTACGCGTCTGTTAGGTTAAACATTTATTTGTCGTAATTCTGTACCCGTTTCACAGTTTAATCTGAATAACCGTTTTTAGAATATGACTGTAACAAGTAAAAGTATTGATTTTACGTTATACATTTTTTTAATTTAAATTTTTTGGATGTCAATTTTTTTTAAAAGACTTATAAGATTTGTTATGAAATCAAAATCAAACCATAGTGAAACTCAGAGTACAAGATGTTTAATCTAAATAAGGGGCTTTAATTATTTTTATACTTTACGATGAAAAAAAAAACATTATTATAATAAAGTCCTCAGTCACATTTACGTATTGTTCTCACTTGTTCATTACGTCAACATAAAAAAGTTAAAAATGTCAAAAATATTATCAAAATAGACAAGTATTGATTTAAACTTAAGCGTTGTCGTGTTATTATTATTATTATTATTATTATTATTATTATTATTATTATTACTATATACTTGTCGGGATAGATTGCAATCTCAAGAGAACAAGACTTGAGGATGGGTCGTCGATCACGGTTCACTATTACCGCAGAAAAATTTATTCGGTGGAGGAGAAGGAAGAGGTGGTTAGGTATTTCTTTGCTTCTACGATATCTTCTCGGAATAACAGGTGTGTGTTTTTCATCGATTAACCGGAGATTACAATTGTTTGGACACCGTAAACGAAACACAAATTCCCAACAACTGTTTCTTTCAACGTTACCGGTCAACTGCTGTCCACTTGTCACATATTATATCGGTCGTACTTACTCGACGAGGTACTAGGTCTTAATCTTATAACACTGATCGATCGCTGCAATTTCATGTCAAACCTAATCTATTGATCAGCATGCTTTTTTTTTCGCCCAGTAGACCGATATCGTGTGACACACTAATTGCTATTTTTCTCTAGATACGATTTTTGATTTTTTACGTTCGAACAGTACCCCTTGTTCGCTGCGTAAAGGCTTTCTAATCGGGTCGATAATACTTTTTTCGGCGTGACCTCGCTTGACACTGCCAGTTAACAGTTGACGGTGCATGGTGGCGTATTCTTGTAATTTGAGCTGAAACCGATCGGTTTTGGTATACACAGCAACATGTATAAAGATTGTACGGCTGAATCCCGCTGTGCGATTTACTGTTTTAGCTGTTGGATGGTGTGGTCACATTGACGTAGATTTTATATGGTACTCAATTTTCCCATTCTATTGCGGCTAGTTCTTGTATTGATAAGGCACCCGTAGATCTTTGGACTACAATAATTGTGCTCTCGAACTGGCGAGTGCGGACGATTGTGCACGTAGATACGGTGAATACGTTTTAAAAATATGTATTACTTTTTGACCGTCCCATAAAGTTATTCGATTGATTGATGTTAATTTGATTATATTGTAGGCCGTTTTATTTTTTTTTTCATTTGACCCTTATATTTGTGTCAATTTGAACTATTATTTTTTTGTCGTTTATCTTTTTGAAAATTGGCATTTTGACATCATAATTGAGTATATAACCGTATTATTTTTGTCATCAATCTGTAATTTTGGTATTATGACACTGCAAGTACTCATTTTCGCATCACATTTAACTTTATTAGCATTTTAATATTTCTCATGAAAAATTACATTTAAAATTGAACACTAGATATACGAATATTATATATTTGCAAAAAATGTATCGGATATATTTTAATGAAATCAATCAGATTGTACGGACTTTCATAACAATTTCATGAAAAGCTTAAATATTCAATATTATGCAACTAACTACAAAAATAGTATTTTGTACTATGCACGGTAAGATAAAATTACCTACCATGTCGAAGAGTGTCGTTTTCACAATATAATTTTAGAACATTTTAAAAATGTTTAGAAAAAAAAAGGATATTTTATGGAAAAAATAAAATAAATTTACACAAAGAGTTCATCCTGAATCTAGGAGCAATAACAGGAAAAAGTATTTTGGGGTCGAGATGAAATTGTCGACGGTTAGCAAACGAAGCAAAATTACTGAATATTTGTTTAATTTTGTAGACGTTGGGAGGTACTATGAACACCCTTAAAACCTCCCTTGTATATTTAAATTAAATACATTTTATTTTTGTTGTGGTCATAAACGTTTTTGCATTTTTTAACCGACGGAATATATAATTAAAATGAGACTTTAAACAGCGAAATGTCTATTTTAAAGATCTAATTATTCAACTTGTTATGAATATAATGATAACATTTATAAAAATGCAGACACCGCTTCAACTTAATATGTGAATATTTTGCATACAAACCTATTAATAATTAAAAAATTAAATATCGCTAAAAATTCTTATTCATTTAATTGGTGATTTTTAAATCAAAATTATTTCTCAACATTTGAGAACATGTCTTGAGTTTTATTATTTTTACTACTCACCTTGGATTTGTTTTGAGTATTTAAAGGTGGGGTGAAAAATGTTGAAACATTTTTTTATGAGTTACACGAGTATAAATGCTGAAAAAATAACAATCAAAGAAAAACGATTTTTACGATTACATACCATTATAATTATCATGAATTTGTTTATATAAAATGTAATATTTTCCTTGAATTTATTCGTTTGGATTTCGTATACGTCATACACCCACGACTATTTCGTACAACGTATTTGATGAGAACATCGAGTACGTATGTTAAAATTATTTTTGTCGTCCCACATCGTATGAAACCAAGATAATATCATATTATTTAAAATTTTAAAACGTACGTTCGTGGACAGTTAGTTGCTGTCCGTGTCTATATCACTGACAACGCATTAAAATCATTAAAATCATCCGGTTTCGCCGTTGGACAGTTTAAATTTAGAAAACATTATAGTAGGTACTATAAAAATTGATATAACTAAAAAAAACGAGATCTAGACTGAAATGAGTTTCGTTTAATTTATATTTTACAATTGAGAAAAAACGCTTTGTGCATTACACATTTGTCTTCCGCACTTTCGGTTTTGTTCTTCTGAGCATTTGTTTTTCATAGATTACATTATTTTAATTTATACCGTATATTTTATATGCGACGGACAGTTTTATCATTTTTAACATAGCGTATCTGTAAAACGAATGGATACTGCAAATTGTACGTTATTGTAATATTTTAAATGATCTGTGTAAGGCTAATGAAAAATATTCATTGTCATGATATGCCGATATGTGTAAGTACTCATATAATTATTCATCATTACATTTCTCGAATAATTTGCATATAATGCACATGTTAAAAGAAACTATACAGAACCGTCTTTTATACATTTCATATCAGTAGATATTTTTTCCGTTTGATTAAATTTATAACCGTTTTTAATAATTTAGTTGAACTTAGTTGTATTGGTTTTTATTTTACTTATTAGTAATAATTTATTTTCATCCAGTTCACCTATCCGAAGGCGAAATTTTGGTTTAAAAAAAAAACAGAAGTTAAAAATGTTCATTATAGTGAGAAAAAGTACAATAAACTGTCAAATGTAAATTATAAATATTAAGCTGTATAATATTGTTATAACATTTAAGCGACCCCGGATGTTAACAATATTGTTTAAAAATGTTTTGTTGTCGAGCTCAAATATAAAATATTACAATTGTAAACAATTAATTATACTATATTAAATATAGAATAATATTTTATGTAAGTGAATTTAATAATTAATTTTTAATTTTTAATTTTTATAATTACTATAAAAATTAACAAAATAATATTTAAGATCCAATAAAGAATATAATAGACTTAATTCATTTTTTGTGTCATGAAATAATAAAATCAGTGGACTACAATGAAGCCATACGTTCTTTCGGAGAAAAAAAGTTTGTCGTGTAATAATTTAATTTTTTCATGTAAAAATTGTATCAATTAAACAGTATCGTTAAAATTTATCAATGCCTTTCGTAGATCAGTTATTTTTTATTTAATACATATACCAATTCATTTTTATTCTGATGATGATGTGTGTATAATAATTTCTTATTAAAATATGTTTAATGTATAAAAATTAAAATCAGTTTTTATTAATATATTTTTAAAAGGCTCCTTCTTTAGTAGCTACCTTGGGGCCCTGAGACCCTTAAGTTCGACCATACAGTGTTACTACTTATAATACGTCTATGTGCTGTCAGACATCGTTGTATGTCACGTAAATGGTATTATATTACTGATATTAGCATTTAAAGCAGAAAACTTTAATTTATAAGGCAAGTATATGTGATGTTTATTTCGGTGAACATAATTGGTTTGTCGCAAACTTTTTGGTGATTTTATGTTGAAATCACCGAATACCGTATTTATACAAAAACGTCATAAAATAAAAATTATATACGTTTGCAACTTTAATGTTTTGTTTCTTATTCAATTAGAAACGCGAATTTCGTGTTTATTGTGTTCGCATTTTTTCCCTCAATTTGATGTATGGATAGTTTGTTTTAACTTTTAGCCGAATAATTTATTTTTTAATACTTCACAGAGTAGAACTAAACACTGTAAAGATATTCCGTAGCCTCTGAACTCCCTCAAAATGTAGATTATAATTATTTTAAAAATACAATTTTTATCACGAACACGAAAACACAATTACTCGTTGTTTGTGTTTCATTCTTAACGGTTAAAATTATTTAAAAACAATTTCATGTTATATTTGTAAACGATGGTATTATTAATAATGACGTTCTTTTATAGTATCACTCGAGGAGTATAATCTTAAATTTTTTACGGTTGGCTAAAAGAAACAACGCTTCCACATTTATTTTAAACTATTAACAATTGTTAGCATTTTTACTTGTTGAAAACGTTTAAACAATAAATCATACAACTTAATCCAGTAAATTTGTTTTCAAAACATGTGCTACAGCGAAAACTCGTTTGTAATATTTCTTAGATTTTAATTTTAACCAGAGTCCGTGACCTTTCTATAGAATAATTTTTTTTTTCAATACCTTAATATATATTAATGTCGTACTGTGATCTTAATAATTATTATTTAAATTCATTAACAATATATATATATATAATATATAGATAAAAAATATATATATATCTATCTATATATATACTCGTATATATATAGATAGATAGGTGGTGGTTATATGGGTTAGGTTAAGGTTAGGAATGTATATTTATATAGTATATTTTATTGATTTCGAAGTGTTTAAATGAGAATAATGGAGATGTGCACTCACTCCTATACCATGGTATATTTATTTAGGTTTTGTTGGAATTAAATCGTGTGACATCTGTGTTCGTAAATTGTAATTATTCGGGAAATATGATAATTAAATTTTGTTCATTACTTTTACAATTCATTACTCATTTTACATTTAAAATCGCTTTCTACGGTTTGAATATAAGTGAATAATTAATAATAAGTGCCTCACATCGTAACCTCCCAAAATCTATAGTTATATTTATTCCTATATAACCTAATAAGCCACAATGCTCTTTGTCCGTACGTTATTTTTTCGTCCGTAGTTTCACATGAAAACAATGTATTGAAATGGTCGACCAGAACTGTTTCATAGCTTTAAATTATTTTAATACACATTTTGGAATTGTGAACAAGGCGTCGTAGTAACATTTGATAGAGTATAAAAATCGACAAAAAACCTGTTGGTTTAGCTCAGTTGGTTAATTTAAACGTTACTTTAAATTTGAGTGTTAACGCAGTAGGAATAAGTTTACGTGTAAAACTGAATCGTTTAAGGATTTTCATCCCTAGGGTAACATATTGCTATCGCACTTGTTTGTAGACGAGTGCACCTCGACCTCTTTTTAATTCATGTCACCTTTATCCACTGGAGTATGTTAAAACACCACGTCGAAAATAAAAAAAAATAATTTTATGTTATAGAAATATTGTAATATTAAAAAAAAAATATATATATATTATATGCAGAATATAATCAGTATATGCTTTAGTTAAGTCGCAGGTTTACAGTGGTGGCAATAATTTGATTTTATCCGAAAAATTAATTATTTTCTTATTTTTATTTTTTTTTTTTTAATAAAAATGGTGTTACATCTACGCTGGGTCCATATCATCTAGATTGAGTACCAATTGTATTCGGACTCCAGTCTATTACTGATATAATCTTTTACTTGATTAAAAAAAAAAAAAAAAAAAAAATGTTATTTTTCGTTTACAACTTTTTAAGTTACACAATATTTTAAATAATAATAAATATGATGATTAATAAAAATAAATGTTTATTACGTCAGTAAAAAACTGCGCAAACAATAGCCGCTTGTACGCAGTGTGTCATTATAGGTTGAACGGGTTTTCATATTTTACTTTGGTTTTCAATTGTTTAATAATCTTTATTAAAATACACCAGCTGTGTCTAAGCCGTAACAATAATTGTTTTCACAGGAACAAAATAATAGCATACTTTTAATTTATTATTCAAAATTGTCAAATAATTTGAAAATGTGAGAAATTTGTGATTAAAAACTATTCATAATCGATAAAGTTCGGAGTGTATTATTATATTTCATTTTTAATTTCATCATTGTAAACACTTGATGTCCTTTACGGGTATTCAAAACACTAGTGTAGTTTCAGAGTCGAGATACTAAATCTTAAATATTATTCAAATTGTGTTCCACCACTGAAATACAAGTTTCAACGGAAAACAATTTGGTTTATTCTTATGCGAATTCTAATGCATATACCATGATGATTTATTTAACCCAAAAATATTTCTTTGCATAATTATTTTATGAACACAAGTACGAAACATGTTAAAATATAATACAGCACCACGATATAAAATGAAGTTAAATTACAATACAAATTTAATAACATTCAAGTTGCTAAACCATGATGTTATATACGAATGGAAAAAATCTATATACATTGTATTAGTATTATACATTTTTCGTATAATAGTTGTATATTATACAAATATTACACGAAAAATGAATTTCGTAAGACTAATTTAAATTTATTTTTTTACTATTAGCTTTTATATTTGTACAATAGCACACACTTTGATAGCTTTCCATGTAGATTGGTCCTTAAAATAAATTGATGATCGTTTAAATTAACGAACTTATTGACCGTACAAAAGAAATAATTGAACACGAATAAACAAAAAATAGATTCACTTGGCTTGTGAACATGTGATTCCAGAGCCCATGAAAATCAAGACGAATCAAATAGATTTTAAAATCGTTAAGAATTAAATGTTTTAAATTAAAAAAGGGTTAACTATTCCGAAACATGCAGCTACTTACAGTATGCGTTAGTGTTTATCGATTATCGCTTTGAGATGAATTTATTTTTAAAACTATTTCGTACTTTTACCTTTAACATAACGTTTACAAAACCATAAAAATCATCGAGACGGATTATTTGGCTCTTATTTCAGAAAAGAAACAATAGCAAACGAATCAAAAATTAAGTGGTGAAGCAGGGATTTGCGATTTGCTATTTCTGTAAATCACGCGCACGCAACATAGGAATTTAGACGTATTCTATTTTTAAACAAACCAATTAATCTATTGAAACGATAAAGATTTTGAGAATAGATTCAAAGCCACCGCAGAGTCTTGTTGATTTTACATTTTTTTTTTTTTATCTAAATTGTTACACAGTTATTGATTACGACAGTTTTAAATGTTTTTTATGCATTTCGGAAGGATTAAGGTTTCATAGAGAGGTCAAATCGAAAGTGTAAAACAGTTGATCTGAAATAGTTCATTAACGCTTATCGCATCGTTAAGCCCACCGGTAAGATTGGAACAGAACACTTATGTGTAATTACTACGTTGCTCTCGTAATGGAACAAAGACAGAAAATCTCCGATTACAATATCCCTTTAAGTCAATAACGGTGGTCGAACGATATTTATATAGTTTTAGGTCACTGGTCAGATAGTTTGGAGGTTCGGGATAATATCTGACGGTTAGGCTCGAAATAAAGTTTATACATTATACAGTGCGCAGGTATGAAAAGGTTCGCGTATTGTTATATCACTGCAGTATCCGATGGAAAACATAACCATTCGAATGATGAATACAATGTGAAATACTGTAAGATTACACGTTTTATCAAGGTCACATATGATGTTAAAACGAAAATAATATCACCGAAGGTCGCACTTTGGTACAAATTAATACGTGGACAATATTCATTAAAAATATTTCGTGCAGTTTTCAATGACGTATAGAAAGCACGGAGTAAACATTGTGTTTCTCTGAGGAGATTGCACTCGGCGGTGATAAATAATGATTCTGAAATAATTTCCAAAACTAAATAATATTTTTGAGCTTTATCATTTAATATGTATTTATATATCTACTTATCTGTAAGAGTCGAAATCTGTCCGTTGCGTACCGCAGACTTGATGGAATCGATTAGTCGATTAACCATCAAAAGAAAATATGAACAACGATTTCACGACCTTTATTAACGATTTTCAAGCTATTATAAATCTGCTAATAGCTTTCCTTACAACAGTCCTCGACCGCCTATTATCTAACAATGTTAAATAATTCATTCACTTCTCAGTCCCTACTTATCTTTTTATGGAATTCCAATGGCTTAAAATACCATAAAAACGAACTCATCACAATACTCTACGAAAAAAGAGTTGACATAGCCTTAATCACTAAAACTCATTTCACACCAAACACTAAATTCTTTATTCCCGGTTATAAACTAATATCAGCACTCCACCTTGACAACACTGCACATGCGGGTTCTGTGATCCTCATCAAATCCTCTTTACAATTCAACACCTGTCCTACAATAAATAAAGATTTCCTACAGACAGCAATAATTACACTCAAAATAATCCACATATCAATCTCTACAGCAGCAACGTATTGCCCTCCGAAACGCCAAATATCCACATTACAATATTAACAATTTTTCATGTCTCTCGAACTTTATTTCTTAGTCGGTGGCGACTTAAATGCAAAAAACCCAGTTTCGGGCTGTCATACCCAAAATCCAAAAGGACAAGCTCTACATAATTTAATAAATATAAAAAAACTCAGTTTTATCCCCCACTAATCCAACCTACTGGCCAGCATCCCCGAAAAAACGTCCCGATATATTGGATATATTTGTAGTAAATATTCCAAATAACATCTCTCATTCCATAAAAAATGTACTTGACCCATGTTCGGATCATTCTCCGGTTCTCTTAAAATTAGACACTCAATCTCTATTCCAACCAAGACAAGCCTGTCTTATTAACGATATTATGAACTGGGATAAATTCAGAGGCAATCTAGATCAAAATATTGATTAAAAAACTAGACTTAAATCACCGGAAGATATAGAAATTGCCACCCAAAATTTTACAAATTTAATCCAATCAGCAACCTGGAATTCTTTCATAAAAAAAAAAAACCCCAAAAGACATTTAAATCCATTCTCAATTCTCACTTTTACCAGGGAATAAATTGCCCAAAAACGTCGTGCAAGAGCACTTTGGCAACGTTCAAGACTACCATCCGATAAAAATATTTACAACAACGTATCCTCGTCCCTCAAATGTAATCTGTACCAATTAAAAACCGAATCCTTCAACTCTTGGATTTCCTTTATCAGTGCAAAAGACGGTTCCTTTTTGAATGCAACTCATTGGTGTTAAAAAACAAAAAATCTAAATGCTTCCTAATAAAAAAACCGGATAGTACCTGGTGCAAATCGGATGGGGAGAAAGCAGATGTCTTCCGCTCACATCTTGAACACGTTTTCCAACCCCACCAGGATATCAACGACCAATTATTTACAGAACATATCTTAAACTCATTAGAATCCCCACTACCACTCTACCTACCACCTAAACCTTTCTCACCATCTGAAGTCCACCACTACATCTAATTATTTCCGTTCAAAAAAATCCGATGAATAAGACTTAATTACAGCTGAAGTAGCTTGCTAAGTTAGGTTAGGTTAGAATAAGTTAAAAAAACCGTTATCCATCTCACTTATATTTTAAATTCCATACTAAGGCTCCGGTACATTCCTGTATAATGGAAAACTTCAGTTATTATCTTAATTCCTAAACCAAATAAACCCCCGGACATACCAACTTCGTACCATTCAATAAGTCTTCTTCCTTTATTTGCCAAACTATCTGAAAAATTAATCTTAAAGCGTATATATCGACTAATTAATATCTATTAAATCATCCCAAATTCACAATTTGGATTTAGAAATAGACCTTCAACAATTCATCAAATTAACCAATTAGCTGACTCAATATCGTGTTCATTGGTAACGAAAAAATATTGCTCTGCTGTTTCATTAGATGTTGCTAAGGCTTTTGATCAGGTTCGGCACCCGGGCCTTCTTTATAAATTAAAAACAATTCTTCCAGCACCTTATTTTCTCTTCTTCCAATCATACCTCAATAACCGTTTCTTTGTGACAAAAGTAGGTACTGAGATATTATCAATTACCCCTATACTAACTAGTGTCCCCCAGGGTGCTGTTTCTTCGTCTTTCCTATACAACTTATTCGCAGCTGACCGATCAAATTCCCCGTATACATCAGTAGTTGAATTCGCTGATGAAAAAATTATATACACTTCTCAAAATAATCTATATACAGCCAAAATACACTTACAAAACTACCTAAATAGCCTATCTTCCTAGTATACTAAATGGAAAGATAAAATTAACAATGAAAAATCATCACACATTACTTTTTCTTTAAGATAGGGTGAAATACCTTCTGTTAACCTAAACAATCAAACAATACGAACAGTCTCCAACATCCGTTACCTAGGTCTAACCCTTGACAAGAGACTCACCTGGGCAGAACATATAAAAATTAAACGCAACACTCTAAACCTCAGAAAGAAATCACTACACTATTTGATAGGTAATCACTTTAAACTTAACCTTAATTTCAAACTACTAATTTATAAACAATTTGTCATACCTGTATGGATTTATGGCATCCAGCTATGGGGTGCGTCTAAATTATCAAATTTAAATATAATACAAAGATATCAATCGATCACCTTACGCATGATAACTAAGGCCTCCTTTTACGTATCCAATCACACACTCCACACAGACCTACACATTAAAACTGTCTCAGAAATGTCGTCAATTATACATAAACGTTATCGGTTACGACTGGAGAACTACCCCAGCCCACTAATCTCATCACTTAACTCACAAAAAATTCCTGGGAATCCCCAAAGAAGACTTAAGAGAAGATGGTGCCGTGATCTAAACTCTTAATTTCAGACAAAAAAAAAAAAATAAATAACAATATAACATAACAATCAAATCAATGTAGCCGCTGGTTACTTCTTTTATCAAGACACTCATATCATACTTATTATAGCTCATATTTTTATTGTAAAACTAATTTACAGATTGTATATATTCTAATAAAAAAAAAAAAATTAGTATGATATGGCTGTACGCTCAGTTGGCCAGTGAGTCTATACATTTTATAAATATAAATTAATACTAGCTGATTTATCCAACTTCGTTTTGGTTGATTTTTAATAATTTTAAATAATTTTAATAGTTGTTTTTATTATTTTAACATTTATAAACGTTTATAATTTTAAGTTAACTAAGTACTAATTGGTGCATAATATTTTTGGTTAACCCATCTTTTGCTAACAGACCATGGTACAAAATATGGATTTTACAAGTTTAAACCGTAAATAGGCGTTGTTTAATCTTGAGACTTATTTATGGTCCTTGCGAAAGCGAAACGAATAGAAAATTGAAGCCTTTTTAATTGTATTGGAGATTCTAATGGTATTTGTGAAAACAAGACGATTTATCTTTTAAACTTTTCAGTCAAAATGGTTGTTTTAAGAAAATTGTTGGTTAGGTTTTTGATGACCATGTAAAATAGCGTGGAATACCGGCATATTAATATTGTTTATGGGAATCGGCCAAAAACATCTGATTTTTGACTAGATGTGAAAAATTCAACTAGCGTTGTTTGTGGTAGCTCAAGTGCACTTTGGAGAAAATTTGTTTGAGTGACAAATACGAGTTGACTGTTTTTAAGATGAATGCAATGTACACAAAATTACTACAATAAACACCTATGTACCTATTGGTAATAATGATAATAATTGAGTCTTTATGAATATTATCACAAATATGAAATATTGACCAAAAAATAAAATTTTTTAAAACATCTTTTTTTTATCTAGATAAAAATGAAATTATCTTTTATCTTTATTTAGATAAATTTTGCATTATCTATTCCCAACATTGGTTACGTGATATGTATTTTCGAAATTTTTTTCTTCATCAATATGTAACGAATATTGTTATATGTTTATAGGTACATTTATCTAATCTATAGAATTTACAGTTTTTTTTTTTCGGGCCGTTCCAAATACTAATAAAAATCTTAATCCAGAAAAGTATTACACATTTTGTTGATGCAATACCGCAATATTCAATATTCTACAAAATTACAGAATTACACGCACTACTTTATATGCTTCGTCATATATAATATAATATACGCTCTAGATTTCGATTTTATATTTTATTATTTTCGACAGAATAATGTCATTATTTTTAGTTCGAATTGTTCGAATAACAAATTACATCAATGCATCACGTATATTATTTTATTAGTATATAAATAAATTAACAAATATATTATATAAAGAAATAAATAAAAGAGTAGTCTAGAGTATTATTATATTTGTACAATATTAACTCAATTGGAGTACAAACAATACAATAATTGAAAATTGAATAAAAATTAATAATTAGTTACTAGTATTACTAGTAATATATAAATAAATAATCAAATAATAACACTTCAGGCGGAGCTTTTATTTTTTAATTTATTTATATTAATAAACTATTTGTTTATATATTTATATATAGTTTAAGAATATTGACCATTTATTCATTTTTAATTATTTAATTATTATTTTAATTTTTGAATACATTTGGAGATCACACTGCATATACGTACCTATGCACTTTTAATCTTTACTAAATAGTTTCTATTAACTATAAAACAATATTGGTCATATGATGTATTAAAGTATAATATGAGTATATATTTATATGTATCCTTGATTTCACATAAAATTTACTGTAAATATATAACACAACAAAAAATTTATATTTTTTAAGACAAGAAATAATATAGGTTATTTTTTAAAACGGATCTCTTAAAAGCCAAATAATACTAAATAGAATTAATTTTCTGGTCAACATACCTTTTCTTAACAAGTCTATTTGATTCATTACTTTAACGTAGGGAATTTGGTAAAAGTATAAATATTATAAAGTACCACTAAATATACTTTACAAAAAAATGATAATATTAGAAATAAATTATTAAAAAAAAAAATCTTCATCATGCTATAAAATTGATTACCATTTCATATAATCGTAAAATATTTATTACATAAACAGTTATTTTGTTTTAAATACTTACCGATAAATTGTTTTAAAATTGTCAATACGTACCGTTTTTAAATATACAGTGGTTTATTTTTCTCTTATAATTTACACTTAATTTTAGATTATAGTATACGAGCTTCCGAAGTTTTGGATTTGTTGATGTTTTATACTATAATACGTGCACCTCACATATTTTTTAATTATACATTTACAATATTCAGTGACTAAAAAGGGTCCATTTTGACCGATAAAGAACATTAGTTGAAAAGGAAAAGGTTAATTTTGGCTTGAAAGAGTTTCGCCTAATTCCAATATACATTTGCTTTCGTTAAAAATTGTAAAGGTCTTTATTTACCTTTAAAAGAAATTTTATATTTATTTAAATATTTAAATATATATCCTATGGATAAAAGTTGAAAACTTTTTAAGTAATACTCCTATTGAAATTAATTACGATTGATTTTCAAAATTATTTTGAACTTTGTTATTTCTTTGCGATTTATTTTATCCATAACATTTAGCTAGATTTTTTATTGCAGCTCCGTAGTATTGATAATGTCTATGTATTCAAATGAATCTCACTCAATAGAATGGTTATGGACGATGAATCTCTTTCTGAATAAAAGTATAGTATTTTGTATTTTAATATGAATTTATTGTATTTATTGATTTTTTCGGGAAAAAAAAAGGCTGTCTATTCAAAATATATAATGAACCGCAATGGGTCTTTTAAATGATTGAATGATTAGAAACGGGAATTCAACTATTAATTTGTTTACCCAAGTGATTGCATGTTACGATTTATTGTTCATTGTTAGGATTTATTGAAGTAAATTCTTTTTAAAATCAACAAAATAATATACGCATATAATTACGGTTCTTATTCAGATGGTATTCGCTTTGCAGTTTACAAAGTTCGACGATAAAATTATCGGAATAAATTCTTTTTTAAAGTTAACAATGCGGAATATTACTGAAAATATAATAATATAACTGTTGTTTTTTTTTAGACAATATTCGATTCGTTATCCATTAAAGTCGGTTAGAAAATTCTAAATGTCACTATTGTATTTGCGGGCGACCGACTCGAAATAACAGTTTTTCCATTCACGGCTATACGTAATTGTATCAACGACGGCCACGACGGTTATCCGTTGGTCGATAAAATGCAATTGTCTAATTGAAATAATTATTTCTTTTATGGATATTCGTATACACGTATATATATATATGGCGTTCAAGTTTGGAGACTGACTGTCCGGAGTGTGCGCGCGATTTGCGGAGTTGACAAATATGCCCGTAGTCATTAGTCGTGATAAAATTAAAAACGCTCTTTATCTTTACTGTAAAACGCTCCGGGGATGTTTAACGTCTTTATACCGTATAGATTGTATACGTTATAATCTCTACAAACTAGTCTCCTCCACAACCGTCGATCCTCTTCTGCCGTACTTTCCATCATCTCCTTCGTATATTAAGTTTGAGCTTCCCAGTATAAACAGAAATTTATAATTGACCCTCCTCCTCCTCTTCAACTTAATGTTAATAACCCAAATGCATAATAATACGTTGTGCTTTAACGCTGTATTAATGATACGGAACTTGACTACATAGCGAAAAAAATAATAAAACACGCGTAGCAATATTATATATCACGCTATAAATTGGTCTATTTTTTTTTTTTTTTTTTTTACGTATATTGTTCGCATAATGATTTCGAACAGACGAAATCTGTACGCGGATTACTGCTGTTTCAGCCGCACGGACTTGTAAAATATTGTTATGATACGCAGTGTTATCGTACAATTTAACGTAACGCGACGAATTAAAATGTCGTAACCGTCACCGGAATAGGGGATGGGTTTCCCTCCCCCCATCAGGTCAAGTCCCGATTAAGCTTCAGTGCTTACGAGTCCCCGAACGCGGTGTTTATACGTTCAACCCTCGATCACCACGGCGCGCACTAATTATTATATAGTTTGCAACCGATCGGCGGTAATTAACACGTATATTATATGTGGCGTGAACGGCGACAGCGGAGTTGATATATTGTAATATGTAAATCGTGTACACGCGTCGAAATACCTTTACATCGTCATACTGCAAACACGTCTTTGAATACATTACGATGAACACGTGTGTCAGCGTTGCATTACGTGTTTAATACGTAATTATGCAGTTTGACGTTCCGGCACGGTTATTTGCGTTACCGTCGAGATACCGGTGTACAGTATACGTGATGCGCGTTTAGGTCACTCTCGTTCTCTCTTTATCTCTGTTATAATCTGCAAAATCAATGCACCACACTATTCGTTCGATTTCGCGTATAATGTATTGCAATACTTGCGTGCAGCCGAATTTTTATCCAACAAATCAATTTTATTCATCCAAGTTTTAAACAGGCAGGCCTAGTTATAACAACTATATCGAATCGTAATTTTAAATCAAATTTATAGTTTTCACAATTCTTTCGCGCGGGGTATAATCACATAATTCGATACTTCTGTGTTAAGACGAAATGTATTCGAAAATCCAGTGTTACGCGTAGGGGTGCGGAAGGCAAAACGACTTAAAAACTCAGTAATTTCTCTCGAGAAAAGCTCAGGGATTATGGGTATGTCCGTGTAATGCACGTCATGTCCAACGACACTCCAAGGAACGCGTTGCTGTTGGATTCTTTTCACATTCAGAAGATATCGGCGCACATATCATCCACACGACGATACACGCGTTGCAAACGTTTATCGGCCTGTTACCACCGCGTAAACATTGTCGTACCGCGTAGGTGTACTGGGCGTGCACTACAGATTATCATAATCCTATACACATTGTGTGCGGGAAACGATTATGGCCGCCACTCAGACGTCGTCGTTACGAGAAGTGGCCCGGAATCACGCGTCACGGGTGTGGATTTGACGCGAGGGAGGGACGCGCACACTTGACCGTATATTATACGTCCGCATGCTCACGAGTGTGCGCGTACAATAATACTAATGATAATAGTAACTATAAGAACAATAAAGTTCGCGCGCACGTGTGTCGGACGTGTACGAGTGAACAGAGCTGCGGGGAGACGACGGGCGAAAGATTTGGCCACGGAGGAGTTGGTACGTGTGCTGCGGTGAGAAAAGACTTGAACGCGGCAGGACGGAAGGGCGGACGGCCGGTGCGCGGCAGGTACGGCAGCGCTGCGATGTGACGACGGCGGACGGGGCATCATTTTCCACCACCTCGGTCGGGGGTGCGATTGGCTAAGGGGGTTGAAGCAGCAGTCGAGCAGAGGGTGCCGTAATGGTACCGTGCGCGCGGCGACGGAGAGGACAACACATCACGCACTTGCGCGCACGAGTATAGGTGGCGCGGGCGCTAATTCGGACCGATTAATTAATCCTTTCCAGGTCGCTCGCATATATTGTATATAATACGCACGCACTCTGTGTATTTGTATGTGTGAGCGTGTACTGTCCTAGACCGCCTCTCACGTCGTGTATATTATTATAATACACACCACCTCTCTCTCGTTTTCGGATCACATCCACCGCTTGAGCGTTTCTCGGCTGTACACAAATATCCTCCAAGTATATCGGTGTGCGAGGGGAAAGGAGCGAAGGGCCCAGGGAGAAGAACAATAATTAATCATGGGCTTGCAGCGAATAATCTCTGATGACGTGGTGATGGTGTCTGTGTACGTGTGCGTGTGTACAGTTGGCAGAGTTTATGCGATGCGGAAGTAACGGGTTAAAACGGTCGTAAAGTAAGTTTTCTAGAATAATAACAATACGCGGGAGCATCACCTTTGTCGACACACCTCTGCGTACTACTATACCTGTCGTATAGAAATTGTGCGAACGCACTCCTATGAGCACGCCGACGGAGTGCAATGCACCTGCAAGAACGCGCTTCATTCAATACCGGTAAAATGTCCGTGACTACCATCCCGTTCGAAGCCAGTGCGTAAAAATCGTTCCTGCAACACAGCAGTTACGGAGGGATCTGTTCGAGTTCCTTCGTCGTTGTCACATTGTACTTTATGTTTGAATAATAGTTTTCATAGTACTTTCCGAATACGAATCCTGCACGTCTTCGAAATATCGAATTTTCCCATCACAAATGCTAAATGTTGCTTACCAACGCTATTATATTGGTTCCAAGAGTGATTTAAATCTCCATGTTGCGGCCATGCGACCGATCACGTACAATAAGAGTTCACTTATAGTTCGTTGCCGTCTGCTCGTTAAACTGTACGTGTCACAGAGTGTTCGTCGCATGGATGATGACTCAACAGTATTGGGAACGACATAATAATGTGTGATATCACTCGTAGAGAAAAAAATCAGCCGAAGGATTTCAACAAGTGCGTTGTTTACGACAACAAGCAAAAATCACTTTTCGAAAAAACTTTAATCGAAGTAAAACATTGGAGCTGAAGACTTTAGAAAGAAAATATGAAAGCTAGCAATGAATAACACTATATACGAATTGGAAAACTGAGTATAGTATGTTGTGTCTATACGGATTTATGGTTAACGTAGATAACGTAGATAACGTAAATATACAATAATAAGTGTTTAATAATTTCGTGCATAAATATTTGAAAGTTCTTGTTGATATCTAGAAATTCTGAAGAACTTGGATTTTTCTCTACTACTTGAACTGTGAGCTACCGAAAGTGGATCGTATTATTTTGAATGAATACAATTACAATGTTTGTGCATATACGAATATGTATATAACACGATTATGGGGCAATTACATTGCGCGCAGATTATTTTCAACCATCTGGAAAACGTGTTTGAAACATAAGAAAATGTCATGTAAAAGAAATTCCTTTCTATTCATTACGGTGAACGTCGAGTATACCGACGGATATTATAATACGGTCTCGACGATCGACTGGAAGCCGATTAGTAGACGAGTACATCAGGAGGCGGACACTTTGCGGTAGCAGTGAAATTGGTCGCCATTTTACTGGAGGTAAAATTGTTATCACTGAATGATGTTATTAAATTACAATCTGTGTTTACAGTCCACAAAAAACCTTGAATAAATAATTTTTCTAAACAATTCGTTTCAATGTGTCTGCTCGGTTTGTCAGTGTGTCCGGAGTGAACAAGCAAATATGATGACTTAGTGTTTTTTTTTTTTTTTTTTTTAATTTTATTTCACGTCTATACGCTCAAAATGATCGCATATGCCTATACACTGAACTTACACATTTTACCCGTTCTGATGTTAAAGATTCACAAAATATTGAAATTAATATTTATATAGTACCTTAAATCTAATAAATATTACATAAATAATTTCAAATAGCTGACGAGTTCATTAAAATAATTAACTAAATAAATTAAAAAAAAAAATATATTTTTACTTTTTAATTACGATAAATTTTTTTCAACGAGAACACCATTGATCTCAACATTTTTGCATAACAGTAGTATGCCTTACTCCACCCGAATACACTTATTGTACATAAAAAAAAAAAAAAATGAAGACCGATTCTATCCTTTTCCCTTACTGCCAATGTTATTTGTTATCAGTGTCCGTTCCGTAGTGTTTTGCGAGTTAATTTATTTCACATAACAATATGGTGTACGAGACATTGCACGTCTGCGTCGACTAAGCTACCTACCGTATCCGATGTACTCGCACGTGTCACAATCGTTGGTAATTAATTGATTATACGACGACAAGATTATCATATGTATATGACCGCGGTAACAACGGAATGCAAGTATTCACACGTGTGCGCGTGTTCATGGTTGGGCAAAGAGTAAGCGTGTTTGTGAGAGATTTGACAGTTTGATTGCGGTATCCGAAGTATGGTGTATTCACACACTCACAGTCACACCGATCGTTTTGTATAAAATAAAATTATTATTATTGCCATAATTTAGATGTTATTATTTGTTATTATCATTATCGCGGTAGTCGGATTCGGCTTACGGATATCGTTACGGCCGTTCGTTGTATTACAGCGATATAATTTTATAACGTTTGTACCAGGTTTAGGGTTTTGTGAACATTTCAGTTTTGAAATAGATTACGTGTAATGCTGTACATATAGATTCGCACAGTGTACCAATATATTGTTATTATTATGACAATGATATGGTGTGCTGGTAAAAAAAAAAATAAAATATACGATTATCATAGTTTACGATCGAATAAGCTATACTACGCGTTTGTATTAAAACTTTAAACATTTAAAATACGTCAGATCCGTTTTAAACGTTATTATATCGTGGCACATTACATACAGATTTGTTCAATGTACCGAGCCGAACGCGTTTTGTGCATTTAACACGACATTTTACTACGTGATTCGCAGTAATAGCAGTAATTCACGCAAATTACGCTCTCCGAAGTACATCTGTTATAATGATAGCCAATATTGGAGTAGCTATACTGAAAACATCTAAGCTTATAAACATTTGGCTACGACGAACGATTACGTTGTCATGTAAGACATACTACAGCTGAAAACGTCAAAGTATGTATCATGGCACAAATGTGGTATTTCTAACCAGTGAAGTAGAACGATAGGAAAAGGCTCACGTAACCACTGGGTACCCCGTTTAAAATCAGAACAAACACAATATAAAAAACAATAAAATTCTAAAAAAAATTAGGGAAGATTTTCAGGTAACGTTGAAATTGTTATGTCAGTAATTAAGGGATAAAATATTGTAATATATTTACATTCGCTTGGTTCGGGCGGCGTGCTTAGTGTATTGAGCCTACTACTACTATGTTTGATATGCTCGGCATATCTCGAGCCTACGATTTCTACATCATTCCCTCCCCCCCCACGGCACGTAACTTAACGAGTCACGAGCTTAACCGAACTGACCAGAGTTCCTTCTAAATTCAATTTTTGAGTTTAAAATGACTAGTGCTAGTAGATCCGACGCAAATTACTGATTGTGAAACTACGTATTTCGCAATGTGCGATGAGTATTTGAAAAAAAAAAAAATTGTATTATATAGTATGTAAAAATCGAACATTTTGAGTTTAAGAAACCAAAAAAATGTGTTTCAATTTCGAATGTGAAATCAAAATGCACTCGAAATATAGTAAAATAAAAATCGACTATTTTTTACTGTAAAGGCTCGCCGAATCGCGGGTCTGAAGGAATGCTGTTTAAATGTGTGGCTCGTTTCCTTTGATGCGAACACAACGGACTGACAATTTTCGGATAGCAACGAACCTTGCCGAACCGTACCGCGTCTGGGCGAGCAAGAGTGTTCCCGCGGGACGTCTAGTGTACCGAGCCAGCGTATTTGACTCGTGGCTCGACGAGTCCTACATGTTTTATATCATAAGACTTGAGAATTTGAAAATCGGTCAACTTATGTGGTAGATGATGTTATTGATTCTACAGCTTACGGTAAAAAGTTAATTATTTAAGACTCACAAACTATCTACTTCCTATTATTGTAACTTATAACGTAGGTACTCACGAGCTCCATTCCACCTATAGTAAGACATTCGAAATGATGCGTTAGATATTATATTATGTTGTAGAGATAACGAGGTCTTATTATGTTTTAAATTTGATAATCTTGTCAATTGAATTCGGACGTGTTAGTTCTTAATAAGAGCTTAGTAAGAACTTCTTACAATCACTGCAACTATACAACGAAATTGACACAAATAGTCAAATTTATTTTATATACGCGTACATCTTTAATGCTCTGTAAATTCCCAAATGGTTTTATTTATAAGCTACAAATATATAGCTTTTAAGGATATTGTACATATATGCGCCATTATTTCAATGATTTATACTCCGAAGCTAAAGTACACCTAGCTATTTGTACAGTTTGTGGCAGCCAATTGATCAAATAATTGCTTTTTTGGGATTTGAGATTTGTTTACTGGTGGAAATAACCTTTTGTGCTATCAATGTCAGTCAATACATAATTCATCTTAGAGCGTTTAAATGGGTTTAGTATACATATTGATGCAAACTTCTTTAAAACATCAGTTCAAAAACTATGACCAGCAGAACCTTCGGGTGTTTAGCAACTGTATTCTAGACGCATTATTTGTGGATTCGACAAACTTCTTTATTAATTGTCTGTAGGCAAAAATATTGTTATTATTGGAGTTTTGAAGCACGCTAAAATCACTAACGAGAAAATGAAGACTTTTGATAATCCACATTCATACAATTGTTCAGAAATTAAATGTATAATTGAACTATTCGTACATTAAAATAAAACAACGTCATATTAAAATTGTCGTTTATCATTTTTCCAATGCAAAAACTTATTTTTGGTACTCGAGAGACACGAATTTGTATAGGGATTATGTTAAACCCATTTATCGTTGGTGATAATAATGATTATTATTATTGGTAATTATCGTGATCGTTTTATAGAGTATAGCAATTTTTGTGGGGTTGTAACGAATGTTTGTATTATCGCGCGTTTATGGAATACGGTCGGTGGTGCGTTCATTTGCAATCAGAGGTGTGCTTCGACCGGCTGGGGAAAAATTTAGTCTAGCGACTCACGTTTAAATTTTTATCATCGCACCAAAAAATTACTTCAACCAAGGTATCACCAAATATCTACCCCTCATCACTCACTTTTGTTATAACTGATTGTACTTGTAAAATTAATAGTACCTGACCAATTACACATTTATTGATAAATAAAAATAGACAAGTGTAATTTATAAGCTTTGTATAATACTTTTAATGAATAATATGAAAAATAATCAGTAATGCGTAGTATACAATATTTATTTTATTTTTTTTTTATTTATTATTATTACATACACAATCTATACCTAAGGGTACAATAAGAATATTTGCTAAATTAGATTAAATACATGAATAAGCTTGATAAAAGCAGCCACCCAGTGATGACACTTTTAATTGAGGTTATATTAATTTATACATATATCTATATTTATATTATTATTCTTTTTTTTTTTTTTATATTATTAACAAATCTCTACACCAGTTACGTTTTACAGTATACAATATAGATTATATATTTATCATTCAAATTAAAGTCGTCTATAACATCGTTCTAGTTTAGATAACTTAAACTTATATTTTGTTTTAAAACGTTAGTAACTAAGAAATCAATAAACTATTCTTTAAGTGAAGCTTGTGTTATATCAGGATTAGTTATGTAACGGCCCACTGGGAAATTCTCGGTATCCCGATGAGCCTATCTGCCCTTGTTAGAATGCCATTGTGTGCGCTTGTAATTTATATTGTAATATCGAATATCAACATAATAATAATATATTAGTATAAAAAAAAAAAAAAAAAAAATCAGAATTATTTTCATAATTGTATTATGTTTAAATTGTATTTATCTTATCACGCTTATTGTTTAATTCATTATCACTTACATATTATTGTGTTAAATAAATATATGAACATTTTTCTGTACGGTGTAAATGATTAGAGATTGAAAATTTTACCACACGTAATGTAATTCGTAAGTCAGTTTATATTATAACGACCATTTTTTCCGGTCTTTCTGAGTTTATGGTATTTTGTACGGTATTTGAATAAATTACTAGGAATTATTGTTCAAGAGCAGAAATATAATGTGAGTGATTTTTAAATCCTGCAGCTAATTGCAGTACAGTGCCAAATAGTGAATAAGTGCATTATATATATTTAAAATTTTAATGAGGACACATTTGTTTTCCACTCACGCACTGTATTTATAATTGTACATAATTACAGATTTATTTTTTTTTATTTATTTATTTTTTTAATTAAACGGACCTAAGTTCTTTAAATAATACATTAAGTGAACATAATAAATTAATACATTGGATTATAGTATATAAATTTTGAATAAGATTATACAAATTTATTCTTTTTTTATGAAATACAGTTTAGCTTATAATTCACTATTTCTTAAAAATAATAATGCATTGTATTTAAAATTTACACGAGTAGTTGAAAAAAAATCTAACGAATCTAATGAGGAGATGTTATTAGCAATATTTAACGAACGTGGGAAAAATGAATCAGAACCAGATTTTTTTAGATGGTGAGGAATAATAAATAATTCTTTACTTCTAGAGAAATATGATGGTACGCGAATGCCTAACTGTTCCAATAATTATGGACAATCTATATTTCCATTTAATAAGTCATATATAAATTATACATCTCCTAATTTTCTTCTGACGGAAAGAATATCTAGGCCTATTGAAACCTGGGCTGTATCAAATGAATCTCTTGATATAGGAATATTATTAGTATATGCAACTCTTTTTAGAAATTTGTATTGAACAATTTCAAGTTCATTAATATAAGTCGATAAATTCTATGACTAAATTAATGATTTATCAACAAAAAACATCTTTTTTTTTTTTTCGTAGTCACGCACTAGAAAATTATTTATTTTATGAATTATATTTAATACTTCTAATGTTAACAAAAAATTAAACTATTTCATTGAAATATTTTAAGAATGACGTTTTATTATTGATATTGTTAGTGGGGCGATTGTAAGCTCGGCCCGAGGAAAAAAAATTTTCAAAAGGTCTATTGTAAACTCAGCCCGTATTTTTTTCAGGTAAAAATAATTTATGTGTAAACTCGGCCCGGGGTTTTTGCAGGTAAAAATAATTTAGGTGTAAACTCGGCCAGGAGTTTTTGCAGGTAAAAATAATTTAGATGTAAACTCGGCCCGGATAAAAATGTACATATGTATAATTTTCTTATAATATTTTTGAGAACCATTACCCATAAGTCACCACGAGGAGGCATTGTATATATTCCTTTTAACATACTGAATATCATTTTTCTCCGTAATATCATTATTTACCCCAAATGTTTTTAAAAAAGCTGTACATTTGCAGTTTATATATCACCATTTTATTTCACTTGTATATATTATCAGGCCGAAATTAAAACCGACCATTTTTATTACCTGAAATTTCCGGGCAGAGTTTATAATCTACCTATTTTATTACCTAAAATTTTCTGTACCGACTTTACAACAAAAAAGTTAATGGCGGGTCCAGTTTACATTTGCCCTGTTCGTGAAAATTTCCAGGTAAATTCTACGTTCTAAAAATAATGGAATTCTAAAACAGAAAATTGGAATAAATGTTGGTTACATTAACATACTGTACAAAATACAGTTTAATTCATCAGTGTATGTAATATATATAAAAACTATACATTTATATACATTATTAAAAATATAAATATTAGATTTATAGAATAAAATATTATCTCTTATTGTCATAAAGAACAAAAAAAAAAAAAAATTACTACAAAAATTATCCGATTTTATACTAGTATGCATAAGCTAAGTGAGCAATGTTATTTTGCTCAGAATAATAATGACTTAAAATTGAAAACTAATGAATACAGAAAACCGTAAAATTTATCATCAGACAAAGTTTTTTGCTATTTAGGTTTAATACTAAAAGCTATATAGTTCGAGAGTTAACTTCAAATTGGGCACGTCGACTAAAACGTCGCCTAAATTTTGCAATCCTTGTGGAAAATACATTGTTTGTGAGAGAAAATATGTGGATCAACACAAAAAAACAGGAACTTAAAAGAATATAAATTATAAATCGAAATAGATTTCCTATATTTTTTAATAAATCTATTTTAGCTGCTCATATCTCTGCACTTAAAAATAAGTTATCAAAACAGCAATTACATGAAACTAGTTATAGATTAAGTACTACAAATAACATTTTTTTTTAAGATTTATTTTGCTATTGTCTTTTCTAACATACCATTACAAAAGTTAAAAAACGAACAGTTTCGTAATTTTTTTGAATAAATACATTAATTATCCGATTCTAGATGAAAGAATATTGCCAAAGAACAATTTATGAACTATGTTAATATATGCCATCAAAAAAACAATCAATGAAATTAAAGAAAAATTTGACAATATTGTATTTATATTGTTTTTGACGAGACAACTGATACACAAGGCATACAAATTGCAAATTTACTTGTAGGAGTTTTGAATAAAAAAATGTCTAGGAAACCTTATATTTTAGCATCCAAACAATAGGAGAAAACAAACAACGAAACGAATACCCCATTTACTAACGACTGATTAAAATTTGTACGGACCGACATGGGAATTGAAAGGCGTGTAATACTTTTATTAACAGACGCATCGTCTCACATATGATGAAAGCAGAAAAGTCTTAATAGATATTTTATACTAACATTATCCATGTAACATGTACCGCTCATGCTTGTAATCGTCTTGCAGAAAAAATAAGGGAGTTATTTCCAAAAGTTAATAGTACTTTAATTAATAACGGTAAGAAAATTCTCTTAAAAGCGCTAAGTTGAATCTCTATTTTTAAAGAAGAAATTAATGATATCCCTTTATCGTATATACTGCGTTATATTACGCAAATTATTTCACCAGATATAAAAAAGTTATCGAGAGACTGGCAAGGGATGATGCACAAAGTGTTAGAAAAGATTTGGATATAATTGAAAATGGTATAGTTGTCAATGATTTAACAATATTCTTGAACATAGTGAAGAGAGGAAGTTAATAATATGGTCCGATAGATGTGTCGGTCAAAATAATAACTGGCGAATATTAAACATGTATTCCTATTTTATCTCTTGTAATTATTTTACGGAAATTCATCAAAAATTTCTTTCGACTGGTCACAGCTTTTAACCATGTGACCATGATTTCGCTCCAATTGAAAAACAAAAAAAACAATCAAAGTACTTGTACCGTCTCAATGGAAATACGTTATCGCTAATTCAGGGTTAGAAAAATCATTTACTATTGTTGAAATGTCTCAAATTGATTTTAAAGACTTTTCCTCACTAGAAAAAGATATGACAAAAAAAAAAAATCTAAAAGTAACTCAAGGAATTTGGTTGAAATTGTCAGCTAATGCTCCTATGCATGTAAGTATTCGTGAAAATCATAATACACTAAGACCATGGAAATCACATGAAATACGTCATAAAAACTTTGGAGAGATTATTTTATCTATTAAAGACTTACCACCAGCGTATCAAGCTCCATTGGCCTTGACAAAAGAAAAGAAAAAAGATCTTTTAGATATGTGCAAGTATATTCCTCAAAGATATAGTGATTTCTTTAAATCATTGCCAGAATAATATAAATTATTATTAAATTTAATATTATAATTTTATTTTTTGAATACTAAATAATAAAAACATGAGCAAATATAAAATTGTAATTTTTTTAAATATGAGCACAAAAATTACTATGTTTAAAGTTGGAAGGACGTGCTGCGTGCAGTCCAAATAATATTTGAATGAAATAATATGTTATTTTGTTTTAACTAGATACTGAACAATTTTCAAATTGTTACATAGCACGTTATTCCCGCCGACCCTTCATTTATATCCACTCATTTGGAGTTTTTAGTAATAGTAATAAAAAAAACAGGTAACTCATAATATGACATTACGTGAAAGCCTTTCAATAATTGTTGAAACGAAAGAAAAAAAATCAATCAGGAAACCGTAAACATGTTAGTGCATCATTACGGTAGGTAAAGCTTTTTTATATTTTGCGGTGATATTTTACGGAGGAGAGGTGCTACGACGGCATTAAGACGTATTTTGAGAACAATAAAGTATCACGACAATATTGATGTTCACTTTTGTTTTAAACGCTTATAGTGTGATTGTACGGGTAATACGGAATGATTATATTATTAAAATGGCGAAAACAGTACAAAAATGCTGTGATATTAATCATGATTACGTTTTAAAATGCAAAAAAAAAATGTTCAGAATTATATGGAAGTTGTTTGGCGAGTACATCAATAGTTTTACGAATAATAAAAATCAATAAATATTGAATTAATAATATAATACACGTATTTATTTTCGCAATTTTCTCCATCGAATGCAAACATATATAATACATAAATATTTGTTTATTTTTTTTAAATTTGTTGACGCGTTTACATTTTGTACATATTCGTATACATACTTATTCGTGTATTTTAATTTATTTTTAGTATTTATTTTTCATAAAAAAATAAATCACAGTGCTCGAGTGATTTAAAAATACATTAAGTAAAACTAGTAATGCTTCTGATTTAAAAAAAATCTTTAAATAGTATAATAATGTAAATGAAAATATAATTACTTTTTTTATTGTAGAATATAAATGAATACTGCTGCTAAACAATAAATATAATTTATTATTTTTCCGACAACAGTGCCGCTGAGACGGTAAAACGTCTTGCAGCCAAACGGATTCAGAAACTATTCAGAAGAAAGCAGAACACATAAAATTGCCGAGTTTATTAGTAACATATATTATATTGGACGAATTAATCGAAGACAGGGAGGAAAAGCGTTACAAATTGTTGTTCCGTATTCGGATAAATAACTCGGAAACAGAAACAGCCTATTTAAAAAGATAAATGGAATTGTAAACAACCATATCGAATCATTTAATTGCTCTTAAAATCGATTTACAGCTGTATAAACCACACTCCGTAGTGAATTACCGAAAATTCAATACGGTAAAATTTCGGGAGATATTATTTATATTCGGAGATAAATCATTTTAATTTATTTTTTATGTAACTTTAGGTGAACCTTGTCTGTACGAACCCCTCCGAAATAATGAAAATTGAACGATTTTTCTATTGTTATAAATTTAACAGGAAATTAATAATAAAGGTAAATAATATAGTAGCAATATAAATAAAAATTAAATTCTAACATTGCACAATTGCCAATGATGCTGTGTATAATAAACGGCACTATGTCATGCAGTGGCGTGTATAGAAAATATTTTCGGGAGGGGCTACTACGGACAGAGTTAAATTACCACTAGTATCTAAGCATTACTAACAAAGCATAGTGGTACTTGTCTTCATTTTACAGAATGTCCTAAAAAGATTTGACGTTGGACGCAAATTATAAACAAGCATAAAGCACTATTAAAATATAACATACGTTTAAAATAATTTTTAAGTTTTTTTAAACATTTCGGGGGAGGGGGGCTGTATCACACTAAGAACCCCCCCCCCCCCTATATACGCTATTGATGTCGTGAATATTTCTTGTTCGGCGATACGCTAAAATAAAGTACTACAAATATGAATTGCGTATTCCCGAAATAAATAATTTTTACCGTTGCGTGAAGAGTTAAATTATTATTATTTTTAATTAATGTCGATTCTGGTTTTTTTCTCGTTTACCGCGGGTTGGTCACAATTAAATTATTCAAACAAAAAACCATGTGATATTTAAACTGTATTAAAAAGGTAAAATATTGTTCTATTATATAATTTTGATACCGCTCTATAATATCGTAAAATTACGTATACGATTACCAATAATTAAGAATCGGGTATTAATTTTCATACCTGTGCACGTTGATTTATAATTTTTTAAATTAAGTTTTCCCGGGAATAACTGTGTGTGTATGTGTGTGTAGAAATGAGAGAAAAAGTTTTCATTGTAAAATTTCAATGAGCTCGAAAACCTGTGAATTGAAAAAAAAAATAATAATAATAATAAAAAAGGTGGGTTTTCGACCACCGCGCCGAACGGCCACTTCATTTCCGTCGGTATGTCACGGACGACTGTCACGCACGTATATATATATAGGTAGATAAATTTGTAAAACCTAAAGCCGACGTGTGGGGACACCTCAGCGCATGCCAGGGTGTGCGTACACTGGAGGTGTGGGTCATTAATTTTGTAAGCCTTTTTTTTTACGCGCACACTCACACGAACGTGTTTATTTGCCCTGCACCGACGGTAAAGACAAAAACTACCGTCGTCGAGTACACAATACGGTCGAAATAAGCGACGGGGTCCATACATCTAAAAACACACCCCACCGAAGGCGGTGAACAGGGGAAAAAAATACTGCCGGACAGATAAGAATTATTATCACCGCTTGTCGGTATTATGTACTCTGTGGCGGAAAGAAGGGTCAGTAGTTCGTGATGGTGTGGGGGGGGGGGAAATACCCATGTATTTCGTACCACTTGCAAGCAAACGATTTACTGGGGAGGGTTCAGTCTGAGAATTCAAATCCGTTTTGGGCGGATCTTCCTTTTTTGGGGAGGTAAAATTTCCCTTTTGCCCACCGTCGTTAACGTCACCCCACCCCCGAACATTGCTATGTTCTCTCCTGCAGTCAATTACACGGTCCACTTGGCCCCGACACCAGACCAGCACTGGACTTCTCTTTTCGTCGTTTTTCAATTATCAAGGTCTCCGGGACAAAATCAATATGAAAACGTTTTGTGCGTACGTTTGTATATGTATGTGTCACAAATACTGTTCAACTTGAGTGAAAGAAAAAATTATCTCAATTCAACCAAGGAATGTTTTTTGATGCGAAAGTTAAAAAATAAAACCTCTGAAAAATCTGTAATGTTATTAGTTTTTTTTAACGTTTTACAGAGGCGAGCTTCAGCAGGAGAAAACAATAGGAATAAAAATTATGTTCCATAGTCAATATAAAATTCAGTCAGTATACTTATATATATACTTTTTTCTTTATTTTATTTTAACAATAATATATTTCAATACAATAAATTACTCACGATTTAATTATTGTTTTTCTGTACGCATTTTCACCCTTCAATAATTAGAATATTGTATTATAAATTGAAAATATTTATATACATTTATAGAAAGAGACGAAATAAGTTTTCAAATCAAACGATAGAAAATAATAATCGATTTTTCTTGAACCGGCTGATGGAAACGAATAATGATAATATTTTTTTATCCAAAGAATACAAATAAAAACAAACCGAATATATAAGCAGTGGCGTATAGTTTTAAAATACATTTTCAATGTTACAGAATATTGTTATTGTACATTTTTAGTTCTCATAAATATTAAATAAAATAAAATAAAGAAAGTGTGTATAGCTATATTATATTCGTTCAGGTTCTACAAGAAGTTAATATTTTGATGTATTTTGTATATCATAATTTATAAGCAATTTACAGTTGACTAAAAGTATTTATTTTTTTTCTCGCATCCTTTATCATCATTTCCAGTAAATAATAGAATTTAATAATTATTGATTTTTTATATTCAAGAACATTTTAGCATAAAATACATTTTGATGATTAGTTGTTTTAGTTCCATATGAATACACAGCAATATTCAATAGTATTTGAATTAAAGTGCATATTTTTTATACATTTCTTCTGGATATCTAAATGTAAACCAATTTCTTTTTTTTTTATTATTTTATATATATAATGGTTTAAATTCAAAGGAAATAAAAGTGTGCTTTCAAGATATTTATCTAACGTTCAATTTTTGATAATCTTGTAAATATTTTAAATATACTCAAAAAATGTATTTTATTTAACAGTAAATTTATTTTTTTAAATCTATATAATTCAGTACTGTGGAATGTATTTGCAGTCATTAAAAGTAATTGATCAGAATACTAGAATAATTCAGACAACCTATAAAATTGATGAAAAACTAACAGCAGATTAGTTTTAATAAGATTATAAAGTTAAAGGAAGTTTTTAGGTTCTGAGTGAAGCAAAAAGTGTATTGGTTATGCAATGTTTTTTTCTTTTTCGGTTGTCAAACTTTTGTACCATAAATCTGCACTAAAAGTTTCATACAACATACTCTATGAAGATAAGTGATTTGACCCAGAAGGTACTTTAGACTAGTCAACTTTCAATTTTCTCGGTAATTTTTCAACATACGAGGGAAAAACTAAAAAAAAAAAAAAGAAGTAAAAACAATGTAAATAATTTTTTTGGTATTTAATTTTTCGAAAAAGTAATTAGATAAATACGTAATATTTAGATTTAAAATAGTAAGCAAGGCTTATGTTGAAAATTTGAAGGATATTATTTTCGCTTAAAATTTGAAACATTTATTTTTTTGGAATATTGACAGTTTATTTTACTAATTTAAAATGTCTATAATATAATCGACATTTATATTATTTTCTGATCATAGATGGTATGATTGGTATATAATAAGTTCGGATAGAAACAATTCATCACCCCAAGTATAAACATAAAATACTCGTATGACCAAAATTGGGACCGGGTGTAATATCCGACCGCGACCATCAATATTCACCCAATTCTTGAGTCTCTTATTTCTTTTAAGTTTCACTTGATAACAGAACTAAGAGAGTTACACTTTAAATCTAACAGATTGAAATAAAAGACAGAATATACTTATATTATTAAAAGTAAGCGGTGGGTACAAGTCGCACGAGAAAATATATATTATTGTATTGTTGTTTTAAATTGTTTGGTAATAATAAATAATAGCATCGGAGAAGCGACACTTGTTTACTCAAAAATTATCAGTATTTTGTCAAATATGGGCAAACTTATATTTCATTATGAGTTTTTCTTGTCTTCACTTTTCTTAAATGTGCAATCTGAGATAAGTTTCCAGTCGATAGGACTATAAATATGACCAATTTGAATGATCATATTGCTGCATGAAAAATCGTTTTTGAAATAGAATGTACAAACAAAGTAAAACAAATAAAAAGAGAAAAAAAGAGAATCTCAATACCAGTAAAAACAATAATACGTATAGTTTTTTCTATCCCTCTGCTTAGAAATCAGTTAATATTTAACCGTTGTTTAAATTTGATTCTCTGTTTTTAAACGGTTCCACTTTAAATGTATTATAAAACATTATCCATTATCAAACTGAATGCATATTTACTTTATTAAAGGGTGCGAGTTTAATTAAAAACAGTTTTAATTGCACTGAATTGAAATTGTTCAAAAGCAAAAATGAAACGTTTAATCAATCCTTTTTGGTTAGCTTTCACTTGGAATGTTATTATATTAACACATTGGAAAATCGCTGAATTCTAATCGAGTGTTGGTGGGTAACTATTATTTTTTTTTTTTGGTAGAACTTGCTAGACATTTTAATCAATGTTTAAATACGACGAAAAAATAGGTTAAAAATTATATGGTGAATGTAATTGAAATGCAAATGAATCTAGTCAGTACTATTTAATCAATTGATTTAAATCAATGAAGTTTTAATTAGTTTATAATTACGAGTATACTTAAAATCAATTATGACATTTATATTATATTATGATGAATACTATTATTCACGTTATACTTCAAATACTGAAACAGTAATTGATATATCAATTAAATGTGCAATCGATTTACTGTATTGAATCACTAAACAACTTTAATTCTATATAAAGTCCAGTATACTCCTTTTATTAGAAAGCGATTTTTTTATTTTGGTGAGGAGGGAAAGCATAACTAAATTTAATAACCATTCTGGATCTAATTTTCCGAATGGTTTTCGTAAAAGTTTTACTAGCAATTGTTCCCCCTATCCCCCCACCTGCTAAAACATCAATAACCTATTTCTAACTACGTGATAGAAAACGACAAAAACTATACGGATTAAGATGTTAAAGCGTTTTCTTTAAAAGTCTATCTTTTTTTTTTATTAGATCCTCTGTGTTCAAGATTTCAGCTTTCTGCGGCTTCCAAATCTTGTTATGCTATACACGTAAAAAATACTTACAACTGACTTACTAGTATTAATTGTTAAAATTAAAAAATAGATAACTTACTCGTGCGCCTTTGTAATAAGATTAAATTACATTCACTTTTTACCAAAACTACCTCATATAGTTTTAATAACATTATCAATTTAAAAATGTTATGATCGTTATATTAACATTTTCAGTAAAATATATACTTTTGATAATTATATAAATGATGAGATTTTTAAAAATATAACATAAAAATAACAAAATAATTGTTGGGCAGTCAGGATTTTCGTTTAAATTATTAATTTTCATGATTTTTTTGTATTATATTTTATCGTTTTAATTTAAATTGTTGAAATTGTTAGTATACAATATCATCAGTACATACTTGACTGTTGAGCCATAATAAACTGTATGCATTTTCAATAAATATTATTTTTAACCCGGCCCAAGTTCGCAGATATACCAGAATTGTTCCTTGGGCAGGATGAGTGGGGCGTTTGCTTCGAGCTCCGCACTTTGCTTTGAATATACAAGTTCCACGTTTTCATAAATAATTTTCAAATGATAAAATTTTTCCGGTAATTGGTGTATCATAATCTTTTTTCTTATATAAGTGCAATAATATATTTGATTATTAATTTATAATATTTTAATATCTGATTGAATTCAGAATATTTCGTATCATTAAGTATATATACAATATTGTATTACGTGCTCTTTGGGTGCTGGTACAATAAACGTTAAATTAGCGTATATATTTATATATTTAACTAGCGTTATTTCGTAAATATGCACACTGCAGTGTATAATGTCATGCACAGTAAATCTTTAAGTTTGTACGATTTTTTTGGATGGGTTTTTTTTTTTTTTTTTTTACCCGTCGAAGAATGTATATACTATGGTATATGAATTGTAACTAGATGTTTGTTAAAATCGATTTGACTGAAGCGATATGACGATACAGTGGAAAACATGAATTCGAATAAGTTTTAATTAAATTACGCTCGTGATGTTGCTGTTGTTTTTGCGAGTGTACAATGTTTTTACGTTTTGTGTACAATGCACACGGATGTTGGGAAAAACTGGTGTAACGTTTTAATTTAAATATCGCGTGCAACATACACTCCGGGCACTCGAACATCGCGTGCAAATATTACCACCGCGGCAACGGGTAAAAATATGAACCGTTTTAAACGATCGCTGCTTATATTGTCAATTATTCGTTCTTTGTTTCCGCGTAAAATATTGCTTTTGTCTTGCGGCTCGCCGAAATGATCGCACACCGTTCACGAATACGATTCCTAAAGCAATACGAGCGCGACCGGGATTCGTGAACGTGCGCGAGACTTTGTAATCCATAGATTCTGAACCTTTTCTGGTCCATAGACCTCTTAAAAAGCATAAAATATAATCACGGACCATTTAAAAAAAAAAAAAAAATAAACAAATAAATACATATACATATAAATAAACAAATATAATTTTTATTATACGGCGACGGGTCAACTGAAATGATAGGTTTTCGTGGTAAATTGAAATGCTCGTTAGATCGTGTTGTCATGTTACAGAATTTTACAATTTTAACATTTTACAAATTTGTTTTTGGCTTATTTAAAAAAAAACTCACAGCCGCCCCGTGGACCCCCGAGTAATCATCTACGGACCCTCGGTTAAGAACCTATGTTGTAAATGCTGGTGCACCAGTGTCCACGATTGTTGTTCCACGGCAAATAAGACTTGGCGCACGTGCAACGACCAGGCACCAACTACGCTCGTCGCGTTTTTGCCCGTTGCTTACGGGGTACACGACTGATCAATTGTGTACGTATTATACAACTGCGTAGAGCCTTCAGAACATTTTTATTTCCGTTTATATTTAAGACTTCCCGTCTTAACGGCAAAACAATAAGCGTCTCCGACAAAGATTCTTAGGGTATGGGTTTTATTTATTATTCCGTATAAAATTGATATCAATCAGTGGATAATATTTTATGTAGGTATAAAGGGTGTATACGTATAAATATACACGAACGCGTTAACGGAACACGTTATACGAGTCATTTGCACTGATGCATGAGCGAGTAATATATGCTGAACGCTCGAGGTGAGAAGTATAAAAGACCGATTTAGAAGGGATACCGAAAGTCGAAACGTTTCTGATCGTTTTCCAACATCCGTGTTCTTGTTCTATCAACTGTTTCGATTTGTGTCTCTGTTTGATCGCCGCTGTAAACAGTAATGCGTGTTCATATATCTTTTCGCCGTCCGAGAAGTCCGACAGAAAGGCCGATTCACGGCCTTGCCTCGTCGCTTGGGCTAAACCGAAGAAAACCAATATCCGTCGTCATGTTATCACATTAGCCGCGTTCGTCGGTCGACAACTCCAGAGTACAATATTCTGCGGTCGGCTATTGTTGGTCGCGGTTTCACGCAACGTTCTCTCGTCATCGTCACGTTAATCGCAGCTTTATGATATGCATGAAACAACGTAATATTTTAGTTAGAGTCAACTACGATCGTCAACGCGCGCGTAGGGTACGTGCGCTGCAAGAGTAAAGCGGACGAGAAATAAAAATAAATTACCTAATCACGTTGTGTTGGTAGTCGGAAAATACGCGTTTGAAAAATTGTTCGACATTAAATATGTTTAATGCGTAATTATTATCGCACAGTTCGAGTTATTATTAAAAAACGTACATTCCAGGTGAACAATACCATTTTTTTGTCCGCTTGTTCGAGAGACGTACCGTGTCCCCAAACTCCAAACTTACTTGCCAACATTAATTCAAACTATGTACATAGGATCGTCCTCCGCGTTGTTATGCTCCTTTTTTCACCGAGCACACAACTCGGCCACCAACCGCGCACGTAAATCACTCTTCTCGTTCACCCCCTCGGACCTTGCGTTTAGCTAATGAGAACCCATATTATTTTTAATTTATGACTCCGTAAAGGGTTTTTGAAGTATTTATATAAAGTTCGGTTGTCGTAATTCACAATTGATTTTATCAACCCTAGTTCAACGAAATCTCTACTCGGCTGAGGGTATCGAGACGGAATATTTTCAATTCTATACTTATGATGTGCAGCGTGAACATTTTTTTTTTTGTAGTAAATTAATTTAGCACTAATTTAATTGTAAAATAGACTCAAGCGTATACTCGTAATTTCTATTTTATGTATCACCAGATTTACTCGTATTCTAGTAAATCTCTATAAAAATTTAGTTTTTCAATTTACCATTTTCATTTTTGGTGAATATTTATTGGTTTGTATTTTTAATTTTCAGAAATAATTAATATGTTTTAGCGTGTCGAACATTAAAATGTTAAAAAAAATCAAATACTTTTTTGAAACGAATATTTGAGTTCATAAATTATTTATATATTTTAAATTTATTATTTGTACATATATAATATATAAGTACAAATAATACATATATAAAAAAAAACTATAGAACTGACATAATTTACTATTTATAACCATTTAATGTTTAAATAACAAGCGATAGTTTCAACGGAGGAACTTGAAAATAAAATTCGAAATATTATCCGCATCTCTTAACTTTAAATGTCAATGCTTATAAATAATAAACGTGCAATTCGTTTAATATTCAATATTTAAATATCGAACAGTTAAAAAAAATAATCCTGTTCAAATAAAAAGTTGCTATTTAAATACTTACTAAAGACAAATATTCGTCGTCGTAAAAAAAAAAAATTGATTTTATAACCCAACGAAAAAAGTATCATTATACAAGTCAACAGCAACGGTGTTAAATTTATTTTTCAGTTCCATACGAACATGTTATTTATAATTTCATACCGGATAAATCTATATAGCGTTGAACTTTTTAGACAACAAAGAGTAAAATATACTTTAAGAACGTACATGCATATAATACATTTATATGCTTATGCCATACACATTTTATCAGTTGAGTAATAATATGAAATGCTTGTAAAAGGTAATGTGTATTTCCGTCAAGCCATGTTATTATATTACATGATATACATAAATATATTTACAAATATTTTATTGAAAACTGCAAGAAACGAGTCCCGTACAATGTTATTATAATATATACTATTAAGGAACAGGCAGAAACAACATCCTTATACGTTATTCGTTGAAAATAACAATTTATAACGTACACCCATCTTTACAAAGTGGATGAAAATAATACGGTCATTTCACTGGGGTACGTAATAATGTATTATTTTAATTTTTATGAAACGTTATGAATAAATAATAATCGGTTTATCTGCAATTTTTATTGATTATTTTTCAATATTTATTAGAACTCATTTATCGATAATTATAATCTTATAGTAACATAGACGGATTATTTTTTTATTCGTCCTCGAGATTATGAGTGTGCAAAAGTAGCTAGTATATACATAGCATGTATCTTAAAAGTTTTGAAATCCATCTAGACTTTATCAAACTCAATATTTCAAATCAGTCATAATGAATAATAATTTTTCTTTTTCAAATATTCGTACTTAAGATGTTTTGTGACGATAATATCATATTCATAAGTCTAAATAAGAATTTACGTTCGGAAAATGTACAAAATTAATTTAATTATATTATTAGTTATGAATGTGTGGAAATTATAACCAACACGTTTTAGTAAATTATAAATGGATGTTGATAATTGACCGAAAAACAATAAAATAAAGTTTGTATACTAATTGATAATAACTAATACATGATGAGGTTGTGAACAATATATCTCAAGGATACTCTAAACGAATTTTACGAGTTTTAAAATTATTAGATTATTTTATCTTTATTATCAACTAGTATATACTACTCGTATGAATAATTGTTTATTAATTTATTTAATCAATTTTTCTGGGGCTATTGATATACATAAGGCTCTGAGGGTCTAGTTAAGCAAACGAGTGATCACTGTAGCACGATATCATAATTTGATAATTTGATAAAATAATAACTTTAAATTTACATATATAAAATATTATCTCTGTTCGTACAAGCACAGAATATATGAAATATAAATTTATGTAGTACCAGGGACTGAGATCTATTGGGTTTTTTAGTTCCAATTACGGTTTAGAATATTGAATTAATTTTGTTAAGGGTTCCGGTTCCGGTTCCGGTTTTCTAAAAAAAATAAATAGGGGTTCTAGAACCGTATAATACCGGTTCTGAAATATATCGCTTATTTTTGGTTATTAAAAAAAAAAATTGAAACTGTTAGTAGGATGGAATAGCAGGTTCCCCCTCTCCCCGGAAGACCATCAGAACCGCTTGCCACGGCTACCATAGATGATCTTATGGATAACATTTCACCCTAATTAATCTTAATCAACCCGATCGTGTATGACCAAGCAATAGGCGGCTGTGTTTGCGGAGAAAACTTTCTCGCTCTCAAACTAGATTTCCAAATCAACGCTGGACGTTTTAGCATTGCCGTTTTATGGTGAATAGTCTATATTTTCAGAAATATTATCACTAGCGACCGAACTCGTACTCGTGTTATAGCAATAAGCAGTTTGAAAAATTGGGGTCGTTTATCTGTATAGATTTTTCTCGACAAAACGTTGCGGCGGCTGACGGGGAAGTCTGGCGGTGAAGTGGTCACGGCCGTGGGCGAACGGGTTAAATGCGGTTGATCGCCAATGTCCGATGTCCCATAATCAATCGATAAATCATTGAAAATCATAGGTTAGGTGCTTCATTGACACTAATGGACCAAATACTCAGTTAAAGATCAAAGGTCAAGTAGTTAATTGATACTAATTGGCTAATTATCACATTAAAGATCAGAGGTTAAGTACTTATTTGGCACTAATTTATCAATCAATACTTTTAATTGATCAATTAGTGTCAATTAGGGTAATTGGGGTAATAGGTTAATTAAGATTAATTAGAGTCAAATGCTATCTATAAGGTCATCTACGATAGATTATTTATTATACTTAATACTTAATAGATAACATACTTATTGTAACATAACAATAAACTTAATAAACTTCCAAAAAACTAATAAAATAATAATAATCAAATACATTGGTAATGTTTGTTTTTTACGTATGCATTAAAAATTGAAATTTACAACACAAGAGAATTAATGCACTAAAGAAATTAGCTTTTATTTTTTTGAATTGGCTAATAAAATATTATTATTAACCAAAACTAACCGTATAAAAAAAAAATAATACTGTTATTGATTTATGGATATGTATATAGTGTATATCTAACGTTGGTCGATTGTCCCTGGCGGTATTTTGTTTGTCGGTCAGTTTAGTTTTTCTATCGGTGGAATGATCCAGATCCATTTTAAAATATAGCGTTGAACGAAAAATACATTGTGAATGAATACCTTTTATACTCTATAATCGTTTTAAATAATAAGATGAAAATAATGAACATAAATCCATTTATTTGTCTAAAACTAACCAAAAAATGTTGTTTTAAATCAGTTGCTGTATACATTTAAGCTGATGAAGTCCAATATATTTTTTATTTCAGATATGTACTTTTTTCCATAATCATATACATATATGTTCTGATAAACGTTGTTAGTATCATTTATCAACGTACAACTCACACTCTATCAGCATAATATACGCATTTGTTAAAATAAAAATATAAGTAAATATTTTATAGATTTGAAATTTGAATAAGATATTTCGGAAAGCAGCAGATCTATTTTATTTATATATTACATATTTGTTCTATGTTATTTTTATCGGCATGTTGTGATTTTCTCAACAAATAATAATGTAACGTACAAGGAAAGTCAAATTAAAAAAACACGATTTTAGGTATATTTTAGGTACAGTCCAGGTGAGACAATGTAAACGAAAAACTTTGATTTTCCTTTCACTAATCATATCGACAAAGAATACGTAGTACCTATTATTGTTGTAGAACAACTTTATATTATTTCGCAAGCCTTCATTCGGGCTCGAAACATCTAGTCGCAACATTAACAACGTAAAAAAATAATAAAAAAATAACAGCATAAAAATGTACTAAAATAAATATATGAACAATATAATATGCGATTCCGTATGGAAAAGTAGCCGATTAAATAAAGCAACGTGTTTACGTAGTTGAGAAATATTTAGAACGCCAAATATATGAAGCAAATGAGTGCTGAAGCAGGTAAGTATAAGAAGAAATGTTGCGACGTTATACAAGGTATGATAAAAAAGTAATGAGAATTTTCATGATCATCAAAATGTTTTTATTTATTCATCAATATTAATACGGTCTTTAAAATACCTCTTTTCCAACATTTATCCAACCATTAAAATACTTATTGTATGCACTTTGAGGTATGGTCTTTAGTTCCGCTAGCGATTTTTATTTTACGAGTATTTCCTGTATGGTCGTAAAATCGTTATCCTTTCAAAGTCATTTTCATTTTCGGAAACAAGAAGAAATCACAAGTCTAGCGAGTACGGTGTTGCGGCATGATTACAGTTAGGTTTTTAGCTAAAAATCCACAAATTAAAATTGAATTGTGGGCCGGTGCGTTATCGTGATGCAAAAACCAAGAGTTGTTTGTCCACAATTCTGGTCGTTTTTTTCGAATTGATTCCCTCAAACGACGCGTAACTTCAACTCAATACTCGACCGTGAATGTAAATATCATAGCAAACGGCATACGGATTTAGCGCCCACACGCGAGTCACAACCGATATGCAGATGGAATACTCCATCCAGGCCCGTGCGCAGGAATCGTTCAACGTTTTGGGAGGGGGGGGGGGGTCAAAACTATATATGTCATGTTAGGTAAATGAAGTCAATAGAAAAATTACACGTTGGAGTGTTGGAGTGTCCAATGATCAAAAATATCAGGACCGAAAATCAATAAACGTCAATAACTGTTTGAACAGCTTGAGCAGCTGAATTGCCAGTGAAAATGCATTTTATTGATGACTGCATTTACAACGATAATCGACATTTGATGGAAAATGCACGCAAATTCAATAGAAAAAGGCGTTAAATCGAGAAAATTGGTAATGTTAAAACAAAAAACAGACAACTATGTATGAATTATCAAGTTGGTTTAACTATTATAGAATAAGAACTTGGTATATTCCTAGTAAAAATGTAGTTAAAAAGATTACAATTGAGGGGGTTAGAAATTATCTCATATTGAGGGTTCGATAATTCATAACCTTAATAATCAATGACCGTACTAAAATTGCTCGTATTAAGATATACTAAGAATATTATGAATTAAATCTAAAACACCTAGAAAAAAATTGTACCTACGCCATTGAATATAATACATACAATTATTACGTGTGTTCATGTATGGTAGCGATTACCTTCAATTTGCACACATTAGGGTTACTCGACAGTCGAATGCGATTAGCGAGATCGGCATTGTCAGTAGAATTCACCGACTTAGTTGATGCCGACATGCAATTTTCATTGCCATTTGATAATTCAGTGGTCCCAAGCGGACGATCATTATCGTGTTGTCCTAGGGACGCCGCACGAACTACGACCTTTTTAAACATTTCGAGCGTAGAAACTTTGTCGATTCTCTTGTCTTCGCCCAAAGTGTGCGCTGATGCGTCAACGACAGTGGCGATGGCTCTCTATTCGGCGAACCCAGCACATGTTTTGCCTAATGTCCCGCCATCTTTGATTATGTTTTCGGCGATTTTTTCCCCCAAATTTTCTTCCAGAAAAACGTTACTATTCATAAGGTTTTTGATTATGTTGTTCATTATCGTGGCAACTATTCGCTTAGCTTCTTTTTTAATCAATCCCTCGACTGTTAAATCGGTACAAAAAAAAAACATTGATGATGTATCGAATATGATTAGAAATTTAAATTAAATTGTTTACCTCGAACTGTGTTCGTCATAACTCTACTGAATACGTGAACGTTTTGTTATCACCTTCTTTAAAAAAATCGTATTTTGGCTGCATTCATTTACAAGGCATACATTCGTTCAATGCTAATTTATCTATACTATCGGATTCAATTCGAATTTCTGGTTATCTATTATATTTTCCGAGTGATTTTTTCTGAAAAAAAAAATAAATAAAAACGATTAATCCATAACATTTTTCTGTTTATTATAATTTTTTTTTTCGTTCTAGTTACATTCTTAATATCTTTAACGGTACTTTTGACCGTGTCAATTTTCTCCTGTTCGTGAACAATACTTAACTGACTATGATCGTCAAGTTCAGTGATCACTTGTCCTCGATTTTCTTCTATTGTAGGACAAGTCACAACGTACTCCGAAGTATCGAGGCAAGCAAATCTCAACTCGAGATTAATCGGGTTAGTCCTCGCGGTCGATTCGTGTTCGATATTATCTTCGCTATTTGTGTGCGCCTGTTGGATTTGGTTGGTGTCATCGGACCTTTGACCAACGATGGTTGGTTTTTCATTTAATTCAGCTGATGTGACCACACACGAATCAGCCAATTCATCGCAGCAACGTATACTATTGTTTTCATCCTCCACGTTGTCAATAATTTCACTATTTAGATGATAGCTTTCGTTTTTACCCCCGAATAATGAGCAATATTCTAACTTAAATTCCAAATCGTTTAATTTATTGAAAATTTTTCTAATATTAAAAATTAATTTTCTTTGTACAACGCGTTCAATGTGCATCCAAATTGATCAAACTTTAATTTGACATCCCTTGGTGGATTGTCTACAAGAAATATTTGTTTACAGTGTCATGTCTATCGAACTTATGATTTGATTTCATATCTTCTGTGACTTCAATTCTGCGTTAAAAATGTTGGCACTTCTCTTTTAAAAAATCTAGTCCAAGGTCAGTAAATTTGCTCTTAACTTTAAAATCGACTGAAATTCAATAGTCCGTTATTATATTATAGAACATAAGCTATAGATATATTATAAAGCGAGCTTGCAAAAATCAGTCATTTTGTTTATTTTTGATGATAATTCATCAATCACGGTATTCTGGACCTCGATCTTCCACAGTAGGAGCTGTATCGTTTCTTTTTAATCATTTGACGACATTTTATTGGGTTTTATTACTTTTTCGTGTACTATATTATGATAATATAACTGCAAAGCAAGAGAAAATAATAATAAAAATAATAATAATTATTATTATTATTATTATTATTATATTATTATGATTGAAAATAACAAGGTAATATTGTTTCCTAAATACAAATAAATAAATATTATAATGGGATATTTTCGTTTTTATTTTATCTTATTTGAACCGGCTAATAAATAATTTTAATTTAAGTACCTTTATCTATAATTAATTTTTTTACTTTGAAAGATTTATATTTTATAGTACTATTTTTTTTTTACGTATTATTATTACTTGTTTGTTTTTTTATTTTCTTTAAGTAACCGCTGAGGCAAATATGTTATGATGCAACTTTTTTAAAAAAAAAAAGTAGGTACCTACTTTTTTTGTATCGTTAAATATTAACAGCTAACAAGTAAAGTATTACGCAGTATAGTTATTTGGTTCTTAACCACAAACCAAACTTACGTTTTATTTTTAAAATTTATTAAGTAGTTTCAATGTCACCGTTAATCGTAAAGGCATTAATAACTATACAAATATTTTTTTGTTATTATTACTACTCATTATACTTAGAGCATTTTTATACTTTAAGATCATTGTTATTTAAATAAGTTAATTTTTCAGAACTTACCATTAATAGAAGTCTTACTGCATATATATATACATATCATCATTGATTATATACACTATAGATTGCTCACTGGCCGGTTTTCAGTGGCATGAAAAAAAAAAAAAAAAAAATAAGAAAATGAAATAGAAAAAATGAGACTAATGTTATAATCTGACGAAGAATACGTTTCCCGAAAAACTTGACGAGAACAATACTTTCGGGTTCTGTCGCAATACCGTTATTTCACGGATGGTTACTACGCTGTCAATGCCTAGACGATCGATCGTTGAACCCGCTTTGGCCACATACGAACCGTCGATGAGAAATACGTTAGAGAACATTAAACGTACCTTCAACGAGTTTTCGGGCTGCTATTATTGTTATTGCTATGTACACTGCGACGGTTCGACCGTATTGGTTTTGAGCGGACCGTCTCTTAATCATAATAATCTGTACACACGGCGCACTTCACGGCTTGTAGGTACACGTTATGGTGATCGTACGTCTTGATCATAAAATAACCACCCCCACGTAAACACACCGTTCCGAAACCTTCTCACGCATCGTATCTATTGTTGTCGACCAGTCGTTTTGCCTACTCGACCCGCAGCACCCGATCGGTTGTACACTGGTCTAAGTGTATTCTCGCGTTTAATTGTATGCGTCCACGTTTACAAGTGTACGTACGATTACGCTGGTGTATGTGTGCACGCGTGCGTTTACACTGAAAGTCCCTTCTAGCGGTCGTCGATAACCCTAAACCCTGTTGGTGGTCGTCGTTGTTCCGTGACCGCTGTCGTCGAGGGCATGGCCGTTTTCGACCAAAAACGTACCCTTCCCTTTTCGGCCGATTCACTTTTCGACCAAAAAAAAATGATGTAATAAATTTAAAATAATAAAATAATTATGTACAATTTTTGTCAATGGTTATTAAAATATTAATATAAAATAGAACGATATTTTGTATCTAATTTTGATCTCTTATTGTAATGAAAATTGATTGCATTTTTTTTCTCGAAAAATCGGAATTTAAATTTTTAAAAATTTTAGGTCTTCGCTCGTTACGCCTGCCGGATCCACTCACCAACTCGAATGCCACTGCTTGTTACTTTTCAGAGGGATGGGGCTTCGCACAATTAAAGTCTAAGCCAAACCTAGTTTTTATACAAACCTTGATACTGTTGCAAATGGGATTATGCTCTGTATATGAACCTAAAACCTTGCTACGTGAGTAAAACCCTGAATCGTCATTAATATACTATAGTAGTTTCCATCATAATCAAACCTTGTATATCATTATTTCATTATTTTAAATTTATTATATAAATTTTTGTTTTGGTCGAAAAGAGAATCGGCTTATTTTAAATTTGGTCGAAAAGGGAAGGGTTTTGGTCGAAAACCGACTCGCCCATCGTCGACACTTATTATGTAAATACATAATACAGTAAACATTATATAAAACACACATACACACATACACACGCACGCACGAGCACGCATGCACGAACGTGCGGCCTTCGCGCACGTATGAGCAGTAAAGTTTGAAAAAACCCGTGTACGCGCACAGTTGAGTATTAGGTCGTTAGTACCATGCACGTAAAAGGCTTAAAGCAGACGGGGAACGTAAACGGGCTTAATCCCTCTACCTTGCACAACACTTAAAAATCGTCTCATTTAATGTTTTTTCGAAATGTTCACTGGAACGTTCAACTGTTTGTTGAAGTGCAACGCCTGAAAATTACTGATTAGTTACAGATTTATTGTAGGGTTTTCAATAAAAAACATTTTATTTAACTTTATGAACACCCGCTGTTAAGTTTCGTCAGCAATTGACCACAGTTGAGTTTTATTTTATAATATAATATATACATATACCCGAATAGAGACAAATGGACGTGGCCGTTTGGACGTGGAGACAAAAAGACGTAAAAAAAAAAAAAATTATATATTTATAAGTTATAAAATCATTGATATTTTATGTTCATAATATAACTAATGGTATTGTATCATTATATCAAACCTTATCGAATTTTATCGTTTTGGCAATAGGTACCTTTTTATATCAATATACTTAATAATATTTATATATAATTTATTGGTTTTTACAACTTGTAATAATTATCACACTTTATCCAAACACGGTGATACACGAGACACGATAATACACACCTATAACCGTGTTAGTGTATAAATCGTGTATAAATTGCATTTAATTTTACATGTAAGATGCCATTAATTAATTCAAATCGCGATTAAGGTTTTTTTGAATGAATATTTTCGACATTAAGATTTACATATTATAATAAAAATAAATAACTTATTTATTTTATTTGCTGATTTATATACATTTTTTTTGACGTCCATTTGTCCCCTTTTAAACGGCCACGTCCAAACGGCTACGTCCATTTGTCCTAGATCGACATATACCTTTATATACCTGTATATGTAACTAATTGATAATTGTATGCAAAGAAGGTACACGGAAAGTTCATGATGGTATAAGAGTCATACTCCTTCCCCCATCCACATTATTTTGCCATTTTAAGCCCCGTGCATGTATATGCGTGTATTTAGTGGTTGTTATTATGAGGGCGGAAAATGCACGCGAAGACGTGACGACGAGTAGGGATGCTTGCTGACTTAATACCATTTGCATGGCGCAGTTGTCTGTCCCTATATAAAAAAACGGCTTGTTTCCCGTGGAAGGAAGTCGGGTGATTTTCGGTGAAGATTCTCCTTCCTCCGTGATGACGAGACTCTATTATACGTATTATGCAGTAGCGCTATGCCGGAAATGAAAAAAAAATAAGACCATACAAATTGATGAAGGTGGCTGATGGCTTATTTCCTTTTATTCAAATATAACGTTATACGGAGTAGGATTGTTGAAAACAGTGAAAACCAACCTACCTCCGTATCGAAGACGTTGCGCACAAATATAATATAACACCCACATGTTCACTAACTATCGTTTTGTAGATAGTTAACGTATTTGTTGTTATTTATTTTTTTTATTTTGACGCCCAAGGGCAATAGTGTAAAAGATTTCTTATAAATTAACTAACTTAATACTATTTAGAATACAAATAACATAAAAGTAGAGTTTTTAATATAATAAGGCAAGTAAATAATGCAACAAGATTATGAATACAGAAATATGATTAATTTTAAATTCAGAATTCAAGTGTAGATGTCGAAATTTAAATTCAGAATCATAATTAAAGTCGAAGTTATCAAGATTATTACAGAACCGAAGCTCACGACTAATAGTTTAATTATAACTATTTGATTGAGTTATACCGTCAATGATGGCTCGACGAGAGGGAAGTCTGAAGAACTTTGGTCCGCTCTTTACTCGTCAATATAATAACGAAATTAAAAATGATTAAAATGATTAAAATTGAAGTTCTTATCTTCCTCTTCTCTTTAGTCGAAGAAAATTGTAGATCAGCCCTTGTGACTATTGTTGGCTCACGTGAAAACAAGCGTACCTACGTACGTTATTGTAGTTATTGTGGTTTCGTTACTTTTTTCCACCGTCTGCTGGTTATTATTTGTGTATCATGTGTTCCGACACTATGTACGTATTACGTTTTAACTCACAAAAATAGTTGTGCTCGAAGAATTTTGTTCTCTGTGTGATGTTTATTTTACGGCATTCTATTACGTTTACGATCGACAAGGTGGTATTTTATCATCTCGAAGGTCATGTACGTGTATTATTATTTTTGGAGTCGTTGAAAAATCGCTTTGTTAATTAATTATAATATTCTAATTCGCTGAAAAATTACGTCTCGGAACGAGGTCATCGTTGGGTCCGATTTAGACAGGGGACTGGGCCATCGTAGACGTATATATCATGTAAGCGCGTGGTTACAACGAATCGACTTTGTCATAATAACGGCATAGCAGCTGAATGTACGCCAAAAGGTTGTCATAACGTATTCATAGGCTACAATGTGATAGGAAGAGAGGCGATACGGCAGACTCGCTCCGTTTCTAAATCCGTACACGTCGGTTATGTTCACTGTTTCCGCTCGTATATGATCTACACGATCTAACGGTTTATTTTTGGCGCCCGGACACCGCGATCATACTGTTTCGATAAGACAATTATAATATTGCGTACGCACGTGGTGGACATCGTCATCAGCAGTTAATATATTAATAGTAAGGTTTATTTGAAATAATTAGTCAATATATTATACAGGATCTTTCGGTTAAAAGTGAAAATTATAAAATACTATCACAGAAATACAAAAAAAAAAAAAAAACATATTAATATAATTGTTTCGAAAGTCGAATAAAAATAATTAAGTTACATTATTAGGAGTAAAAATGTTAGAAATGTCATGTCTTAAAATCAATGTCCGCAGAGTGGGTGCAGTTTATTAGTTGTACGCATTTGTTTCTGAAATGGAAATGCGCCTCGTCTGACATTAATAAGTAGTTGTCAACAAGTTTCCTTGGACTGTCGTAGTTACGTTTTCCATATTTTTTTTCACTCAAATGTAGTAGATTGTAATTCTGATAGCTTCAGTTCTGGGTCGAGTTGGACTTTGGAGGTGTCAGAAAAAGCCATACACAACGTCAACGTTCGATTAGAGGAATATACGTACAAATGGACTGCACCATATTGCGGAAATTAATTTCAAAGCATGATTTTTTAAATCGCCGAACTTCTTATGACATATGATGGAAATATTTTTATCAGAAATTAACTTATGTAAATCTATTTAGTTTTTACTCTTTTAATTAAGAATCTCGAAATGTTTCCGTTTCCTAGAAGACCCTGTAAATGGAAAATGTGCCTTTTTCATTGTACTGTGAAATTGGTTGGATTTCCAGGCATTATGTACTCATTATGCGTGTTCACTTATAAGTTGATACTCGCGAGGTATATTACGCGTATCTGACGAGATACGAAAAAAATTGTATACAAATATCTGTTAAGGACACGTGTTACTTACAAAGGAAAAAATCCAAATAAATTTCCAACAATGTAATACATGTAATATAATTAAGAACGAGATGAATTGAGAAACAGAGAGAGTGGAGGGGGGGGGGTAAACAAGAGGACAATAATATGGTTACGAGAAGTATAGTCCAGCATTAACACGAAAACGATAGGAAGGGGTAAAGGAGTGTATTATATTATAATATTTTATAATATAATGAGTATGCATTTTATTATGTTAAATGTACCGATCACTATACAACACGGTGCTTTTAGACGGCCCTTTAGACAGTTTTGGAATAACAATAATAATGTACGTGCCCAATCAAACGCGCACTTCTGCTAGGTAATATACAATAAAATATAATACAATGGACGCCAACGATAACATTAAAAGGTAACTCGTCTTTTTGAAATTTTATTGTTATATCCGTTTTTAAGTTTAATAATAATATTTAGGTAGTAATCCTCTACCACTACGTAGAATATCTTTGTGCACGGTGTATAATGCATTTTTAACGATCATATTTTATAAATTATTCTACCCGACGATGAAAACATTACTTTAGTACAAAATACGTTTTACTATTTGTTTAGTACGCCATGATTAAATAATAAATATGTATATATATTACGTTAAGTTAAAAAAAAAATGATTTTTCTTTAAAAACAAAACTTTTTAGTTTAAATATGATTATTGTCTGAAAACAAACATCGGTTGGTATCATTAATTCAATCATTACACTTTTCCAAAACGAGAAAAAAATCATTTGTTCTAAGAATACGTCACTCTTCATGTGAAATGTTATCATTATTTTTTTTTTAATCTTATAATTAAAAATAAATTATCTTAAAATTATTGTATTGTGATTTTTATTAGAAAAGAAAAACAAATTTAATTTTCATTGATGTTTTATCGAGTTATTGCCAACAATATGCCAACTCCCATTTTAATAGCTCATTAAAAACTTATTTCACTTTTGTATATTATTATATTAACTTACTCATTGTAGATTGGAACACGATCAAAAGTAAATGATCGAGTATTTTGAACTAATTTTTATTTTATAGCTATTGCAATTAGTCGTACTAATATATCATTTATAGCAGTAATAATATCAATTAGAAGACAAATTAAAACAACTAGTAAGTTAATTTATTATAAATTAACCAGGGAACTATGCATTATTAAATAATTTTTATAAATTGTTTTTGATACAAACTCAAACTCAGATTATACGTATCGTTATGATTTAAAATTATCTATGTAAACTACTTAGCTTACTCGATAATTATTAGAATAATACGTGTTAAAGCAACGGTGAATATTTTTTGAATTGCATATAGAGAATTTGATCAAGTCGAAGATTTCAAAAATTATACTGGTTTGATACATTTACATCATGTTGGTAAGTTACAGAACATATTTAAGGAAGCCCGATGATAACGATCAGTTTATTTCTGCCAATATTTTTGAACCAATCACAAAGAATAGATTGTATAAACATGACGCGAGGGTCTGTGTATTATGTATCCTAGTGTATTTCTGCTGATTTGTTATTTACGTTCTTTCAATCAAAACTACTTACAAGCTATGATTGTTATTAATATATCATAAGTTTGATATAAAATTAATGTAAATCAATATTTTTAGGAAATTATATTCTCTTTGAAGGTTTGAAATGTATATTATGTACTATAAATATTATGTTACAATTGTATAATATAATCTATAACACAAATTTGAAAAATATCGATGTATAAAAATACATATTTATTAAAAAAAAAACGAAATTTGAATAAGTGTTTAAATATAATTATACATCGTATAAACCGAAAAAGGGAATATACTGTATAATATAAGAGTTTTAATATTTATGTATATAAAATAAAAAATAGCCAAATTGAATAGTTATGTAAATAAAAGTTGATGTATATTTGCCTAGACTTCAATTTAACAATTTTTTTTTCATATAAAATAAACTCACAAAATGTTGATCGAACTCTTTTATCGATCAAAGGTATTTTCTCTTAACCTTTTCACCATCTTTATAGTCAAGAAAATTGGAAAGTTACAGTTTACTACTGTTTAAACTCGTAACACTCGATCACTGAATTCTAACCAAGACAGTTATTTTTATAATCGATTTCACACTGTTGTATTGAGAGTTAAGAAAGCATTAACGAGGCAAAACTTCTAAATAACTTAGACTTTTCTTAATAGGAAATAGAAGCTAGAGCATTACAAAAAATTTAAGAGTAGTTGTGTTTTATAATAAATTAAGCTAAATGTTGCAGTTATAAGTTTTGAAAAACTAATAATAACTAATGATAATAACAGATAGTTATGTGAATAGATCTTGGATAGTGATCACTATAGAAAGGCCTCAATGAACAAAAAAAAAAAAAAAATTAAAACGAATGAGTAAGAATAACAGTATCAAATGAATCTCCTTTGGATTTACGAGTATATGACACGAACTTCATAGTTTTAAGAAATTTGTCAGGTAAAAATTAATTTCAAAAAATTATATATTATATTAGCTATATTCATAAATTGTATTGAATAAATTAAAAGTTATTTATTTGTTAAAGTCATTGATTAACGGCGCATATTTAAATGAATATCGAATATATTGTTTATGAATTATAATATTTTAGTTGAACATTATCGATAATATTTTTATACTAACATTTGGCGACAAATAATTGATCTATCTAACTCAATCAAGAAAACTAATAATTGAGTAAATAAATGAAAAAATGAAAAAATGAAACTCTTAACTTATTGAAAAATGACAAAATATTCAATATTGAGATCAAAAGTAATTTAAAATACAAGTGTTTGAGTAAGTAAATTAAGGCATCTATGAATAAAAAATTTTATACGGGATTCATGAAAATGTTAGTGCTCAAGTTACATGATATTTACTTTCTCTGTACTTGTGGGATGGAGAAACTCAATAATATTGTCTTTTAAGACATTAGAAGTATTTCTTTATAAAATGTGACATTTGTTGGCATATGGATTCATATGGATGATTTTATCATGAGTGAAGAATAATGTGCTATATCTGCTTGACATTTGATTTTCTTTTTTGAAATATTTATTATTAAAATAATATTAATTATAAGAATAATAAAAAAAGAAAATATCATAAAAGAAACATATTTTCTTTACTTTTATCATAAAAAGAAACATAAAAGTATTATTAATAGTATCTGAAACTGTATGAATATTATTATAAATAAAGCCATTAAAGTGATATTCGTGCCTTATTGTTTAGCTATTAAACACAACGATAAAAAAAATATATATAAGCTATTTCTTTTACACCATAAACTCAAATAATGTTGAATAAGATATAAACGATTTTAAATCAAAAAAAATTTTGGAATGATGATACTTCAAAAGTTTTTTGTAGGGTTCTGCTAAAGTACTTACCTGTGTAGTTTCATGTGAAATTAGTGTTAACGGAACGTGAAATAATAATCATCAAAATCTGAGAATTGCTACCGCTGATTACTCTATATGCAACTGACAATATACCCAATGCCTGGGGATGGAGAATAAATACAACATCTGTCACGTTTTGAAGTTTGTCCTCTATTTATATTTCTCCTTGAAGTTACAGTTATTCTGTTGGAGTTACCATTGATTTAATAATACGTTTGTGTATAATTAAGTCAGGGGAGTTACCAATAAAGTTTCTGCACATAAACATTTGTTTCGAAATATGTTTTATCCGTGCATGAGTGTATTGCATTGAATATCGTAACCTCAGGATGCAATGCAATTCACTCGTAATAAATTCATTCAAATTATATGTATTAATTAAAATTGTAGCATTATTTTTTTATTAATATTATTTTATTATATTTTTAACCTAACTGTTGTGGCTGGACAAAACAGTAAGAATACCATATTATGCAACAGTACGTCATATAATATTGATAGAAATTGTAACGTTTATCGATTTATTATTATAAAATAACAAAACCAACAATTTAGACAAGAGAAAGCTTGGAACACAAATACGAGTAACTTTAAAAAGAACTAAAATATATAAAAAAATACATGAATTGTAATGGAAGTACAGGCTTTTTGAGATATCGTCTGACTTGTAATTTATCTGTGACATTGACGTATTTTATTATTTGAAATGAAAATACGTTTGGAGCTATTGATATTATTGAATAACAGGGGAAATTACACGAATTCCAATTACACAAATCACCGCTAGATTAAAATGCGACGGGTTTTGAAATGCTTACGTTTTATTATGTTTAAATCGATCGGTTTAGTACCGATTTAGATTATATGATTTAGAAAACATACCATTGGAAAAACAAGCAGTTAGTTGGTGAAACTTTTCATCATAAAAATGCTTTATTGTAAGAATTTATTGTAATTATATTTACCTCTACCGACTTATTGATAGAGGAGCTGGAAACAACACTGAATAGATGTAAAATTATATGGTAATTACGAAGTTCAAATTTTAATTCATGCAAATTTACTATGGGGATTTATGAAAAAAAGTTGAGGTGAACTTAGATGCGAATTATCAATGTAGCTGATATCATTTGTTTAACACAAAACTTGTTGGAAGGAACTGTTAAAGTTAACATTAAACCACTTTTATAGAAAACAATTTATTTACAAATAATGTGTGCTTGATTATAATTATATTTTTGATCAAAATCGTGTTAATTAATCAGTTATTTTAAATTACGAAAAACACATTTTATCACAAATAATCTTGTCGAGTTCTTATACTGATCAATATCCTATACAATTTTTCTTAATTTTTTTTTTCGTTTATTTTTTATTTATTAATAAATTATTAAAAAAGAAAAAAAAAAGAAACATCGTGTTATACTGAAATTTTGCAACGTTGAATATAATGTAAAATGTACACAGTTTATGAAACGTTATACCGCTACAGCTCTAAATGTTGCTGTATTGCACTAAACACATTACGTAAGCAAATTAGTGTTTTGGTTCAAAGTAAGACACGTCGCAAAAACAATCAATAATGCCGTTTTGTATTTTGGCCCGTGGCGATTAGTTGAATGAAACTTGTAACACTACCACGCAGGAGGAGGAAACATGGGGTATTGTACGCCGAACGTGATGAAAAGTAAACGGGACGGCTGCGATGACGATGCGCGTACGCGGAACGTTTTCTGATCGTTCCGTGTCGTAGCTGTAGCGTTTACGCTGGGCGAGTTGGAACGTCTGCGGAGTGTACTGGGGTACGTTGAGCCCGACGATGAGTTCGGCACCCGCCGTAACGACTGCGATTCAATTGGTCCGCGTCGAAAAGTCTCCCCCGAGATTGAACACGTCGGCGTACTGTGTTTGTCACGTCTGCACCACTCGTGTTCCGGGCGTAAATTATGACAAAAAATAAAAAAAATATAAATGGGGTTTATCTTTATCTCGCTCGTATATACGATATAGTGTACGCTTGAACGACGACCATCCGCGTACGTACACGCAGGGCCGTGAAGAGAGAAACCCGGGCCCGGGGGTGTATCTTAAGGTATATCCTAATGTTTTCTGCAGTGTTCATTGAATTCTTATCATTAATTGTGTTTAATTTTGAATAGTTTACAGTCCCTGATTTCCGGGCCCGGGGGGGATCATCCCTTTCCTCCTTCTCTTCAAGCTTGCGTACACGAACAGCCGGTCCGGTGTACACCGACGTCCCCGTTCGGGTCTCTGGTCGGGCGTTGAACCGGACCGGATTACGTCGTTAAACGTTTTTGGCGGTCCAATGTACAATAACGTGTAGCCGGCGCTCGACGATCAGCAATTGAATGGCTATCAGTCCGCGAAATCGTTGTCCGTCGGCCGCAAAGCCCTACACGTGATGCACGTAACATCGCTTTCCCGATTGCGGTCGTCGTTTCGCAGGTGCGGACGGAAAGCAGCAGCACTTACTGTTATACGCACATTAGTCATACACGCGCACAGGAAACAATGATGTCGTCTCGGCCCGAAAGTCTGAGCCCACGACGTGATGAACTTTCGGGTAAACATATCAGAGTACTACCACGTGGTGCAACTACATTGGGACGGAGAAGGAAACGCAGGGGTAGTTTTGCAGGCAGCTGTACGCTGTATGCGGAACTCATCGCCACGGACGAGGTGGAAACGCTGTGCGCCGTTGTTGGTGTATGATAATGAATCATAGTTATACGTGCGGACGACTCGAATGTATTAACACGTATTGCCGGAGAGAGACGTTTCGAGAAGAGGTGTAGGGAGGGAATCGGTGAGAAGATGAAAAAAAAAAAGGTAGGATGCTGCAGGAAAATATGAGAGAATATAAAAAGGAAGAGAGAAAACGTGTGCGTGTGTGTGCAAGCGGTAGAGAGAGAGCGAGTTCATAATGAACAAAACACCTGCAGGTTATTAACATGACGTAGATAACAGTTGCACATAAAAGTGGGTTGCGCAAAAAAAATTACCAAATGGCTTTTTTTTCTTTTCTTTTCCTCGCTCATTAAATCCAATGTGCGTCTCTTATGCTTTTTAAACGCATAATTGTTCAATTGTGTTATAATTATGTGAAAGGATTAACCGTAAAACCACCTGGTTTCGAGTGCGGTAACTTTTTTTTTAATTTCCCACTGCATGTAGATATACGTACACAATAATATACACTATACACATAGATGCAATTTATTTAGGTGCGTAAGCCGACGGAACTATAAAAAGGTTTCCTTAAGTGTGTACACATAAATTGTATGGTTTTGCGTTTTAGACACATCCGAGTCCGCAAACTTGTGTGTATAATGTTTTTAAAGCTTCTTTGACCAACGGTCATCTAAAATACTGATTAGTTCAGTATATATAACACATTTTAGTCCCTAAAACGTGTTATTGGAACACAAGTAAGATTGGTTGTACAATTATGCAAGTCGTTGAATATTTGTTAGTATTGATAAAATTTTAAGTTACTTATATTCTCGTTTCATAAAATTCTATACAATATGTAAAACAAAATGATATATATATGTGTGTGTGTGTGTGTATTCAGTAAGTACCAGAAAACGAATAATGAATACTTTCAGCGAAAGATATCGTTGAATTGTTATTCAAAAATACAATAGCTTACATCTGAGGTATCCGTCGACTTTTCATTAATTTTCGGAAATAACTTGGAGTGTTTTTGAACGCAAGTTCTTTGTGAGGGGGATTCGTGCGGTGATTAAGACGTTGGTTAAAGCGTTTATAATGAATGTTAGCTAATTCACAGATTAGGAAAGTACTAATGTCAGTGAATGATACCTATGGTAAATGAAACCTATACTTCTATTTTAGTTGCATAGGTATATATAAGTAATTTGGTTATAGTTCGGAGGGATTTTTGATTGGAAACGTTTGATAGGGTTAATGTTTGTAATAGTTCTTGCCGGCCCCTGCATGTGAAATTATTATGTATTATTATTATTTGTATTATCATGTAAATAATAATTAAACATTTAAACACCGCAAATGAATCTGAATACTCTAAATTTATTTATATATAATTTTAGCACACTTCATCAAACGATCAGTATATATTGTATTTACATTCAGTCTCTTGGATTACACCTAAGTGCACTTTTGATGAGCTTTTTTAAAATTTTCCTAAAAATATAGTATTTCACGTGATGCTACTTGGGAAAAGTGTTAAATTATTTTTAATCTTGTTTTTCGTCAATTATTTATCATATATTTGATTTCAGTGTGAAATACCGGGATCGAACCGGAGTTTTTAAATTCTAAATTTCTTTTTGGTTGCAAAATAAAATTGTATTATTTAGCATAACTTATTATCACTACATTGTTTATAAATAATCAGGGACCCAGTCTCATAGTATTTATATATGGAACCATACAAAATTTGTAATCTGGATAGGTACCTATTTAAAATTATTATACTTTTGAGGTATATATTACGTATAGGTTTATCACAATATAGTATTATTCGAGAAAATATTTCCCAGCATACACCATAAATGGAATCAATATTATATTATCATAAAAGTAAAGCGACGATAATAATAAAATAGACATACTGCCCGCTAGTGAATTGTTGTGACTGGCAAACGATGCGTAAGCGAAACGTTCCGTCAATCAAAATATCTTGGTGGCTGTAATTTTTGATTCTATAATAGTACCACTGTGTTTTGTATATTCCATATGGGATTACGTTGATTAGTAGCAATATATTGTAAAATTATTTTCTGTTTATTACTATAATATTATTATTAAATGTACTTTATTAGATGAACGTTGGTATATTCACTGTATAAGAAATTATATTTTATTTTACTGATAACAGGAACCGTTACCCTTTATTTTTTTAACATAGAACCGGAAACAGAATATTTTATTTTCTGAGGATCGGTTATGATAAATTCAAACGGTTTCAGTCCCTGATCGGCATTCAATACTTTCACTATAATATATTTGATATTTCTAGTTGTTAATTATTCATTTTTATTTTACAGGAAAAGAGAAAATTATGGATTTTCTATATAATAAAGCATTTTTAAAGGATCCAATCTTAACAACGACCGGACTTATACTATAATTTTAAGACAATATTTGCATAGCGGAAGGGAACAGTTTTTCTTATAATATACATAGTTACATATATACGAGTTTATTCATTTAACATTTTACTACTACTTTTTTACTTAGGTAATTTCTTTTTAAAAATAAATGCCTATTAGTATTGTACGTCCTTAGACAAGTAAGTATACGCTATTTAAATCTTACAATTTATGTTCTTTGAAAATAAATAAAATATTAATTTTCACCAAAGATTATAAAAATAGTATTCATTGAATAATTACAATAATAATAATAATATAACAAAAAATTAAAAAAATTATTAGATGTCTACGACGTAAGACTCTACGTATTTCTTGAGATACATTTTTAAAATGTATCTTTTTATACAATATATAAATACACTTAATTCACAAAAATCGTTTTCATTACACAAGAGTAAAACGTATCATAAGAGCATAAGTATTACGTACATATATATAATAAAAAGTTTAAATATTAAATTTAATGCGTACTTTTATTGAATAAATAATTGAATTGAAATAATGACATACGTTCATATTTATTTTGAATTTTACGCATTGTAAATTATTGTTTAAAAGTTTATTTTTTTATTTTATTTGACACAAAATAATATAAACTATGAAGTTATAATAGTAATAATTTATTAATTACTCTAAGAAATCAATAAATTATTGTAAATATTGTTTGATAATTTCATAATTAAATGAAAAATAGTACTCGCTATTTCTTTAAAAAATATTCAATAAATTATATTTTATTATTTCAGTGAATTTACAGTACTGTAAATATAATACAATTAATTGGTACATTCACTAACATTGTTATTAAAATGTGTTTGCGATAGTTGATTAAATTAATAATAAAAAAGAATGTTGTACCTAACAGTTTTTAATTGGTTTTTATATAATTTATTTAATTTCACTAAAATATATCAAAAAATATATCATATACCATGTATACTTTCATTTTTTACTGATATAATTTAATTATTGAAATTAATGGAATTAGAAATGTCTTATGATTTTAAAATCCACTGTAATCAGTTTAAATCTGAGTTGATAAAAAACATACTTCTTATAAAAAAAATACCAAAAATATTGAAGTATTGAAAAACATTTATACATCATGCTATAACAATAAAATATTCTGTGGTTACATTATCTACAGCCGTTTAACCGTAATCACCTTAGATCATAATGTAAACACAGTATTATCATTGAACAATAAAAAATCAAATAATGAATTAAATATTGTAGAAAATTTATTAAAACTTGTAGACAGTAGATTAGTGGTTCTCAAACTGTGGTACGCGAAAGACTACATGGTGGTGGCAAAACGGAAATTAAAAATTCAATATTTAACTCATATATTAGTTTAAAAACACTAATAAATTTGAATTAATAAATAAATAATAATTTTATTTTAATATTTTACTGCCTTTTTATTTAAAATAAATGTATTTGACTATGTGAAGTTTGTATGGTTCTATTTTTAATCATTAATGGTACGTGACTGATTGATAATATACTCAAGTGGTACGCGAAAAAAAAAGTTTGATAACCGCTACGGTAGATGATAGGCCAAAAATTATGTTTTTTTTCTGTTTAAAACAACGGTTTTTTTTTACATTATTTAAATTAAATGTTTTAAAAAATTTAATTAAAACCGCATTTGATTAAATTAAATTATTAAAACATGTTTTAAACATCTAAACTCTGGTTTAAACATTGTTTATATTTATATTATTTAGATACATAAAATCATCTGTATTTCGTTTCTATTGACTATCTTATTAAAACTGTTTTTTAACATTCAACTATACTCTAATTATTGTATTTTGTTTCAGGAGTGAATAACAACACCGAATTTTATTTTTTAAGTACAATAGTAAACAGATACATGAATATTTTGAAAATTCAAAATCATTGAGTATACATAAATTCTAAAATCTAGTTATTAAATTATATTCAAAATACTTTTGTAGGATTATCACAATAAATATTTTTAATTTATTTTTCTTATACATTTGTTGAAATATGTAGTTTTGGAAACGAAAAAGTTTCTCTTGAAAAAAAAAATGTAACTGGTGAAGTAATAATTGAAACAAATTTACTTTTAAATAATTTATTAATAATTTATATGTATATATATATATATACACATCAGATATGTGAACATAATGTATACGTGTTTCTCATATTGTGTAAAACAACCAAGGTAGAACCGATTTCTCAGCAGGATCAAATTTTATAGCTGGTCGTTTGCCATTATTGCGTTCGTATTTTCTTTTTTTTGGCTTCTAGTTAGAAAACTTTTGTCCATAATTTGTATTTAACCATTATGTGTAGCACGAAAAAAGTTTCGACCCTAAACATTTGTTCATCTCTTGGAAATGTTTACCTACTATATTCTGTTCATTCATATTGTCTATGAAATATATACATTTATACAATATGTACATTATAAGCACGCAATAGTGCGCATGTGTGTGTGTGTGTGTGAAGTGTATATTCCATTTACACTATACTGTATATAACGATAAACCTTATTTATTGAAGCTATATATTTTTAAAGGAATTATTATTAAATTGTGTGTAGAGATTAATTGAAGTTACTTTGTATATGAATAATACTGAGATGAGTAAAAGCTGTACCTAAACTATTAACCAATTGATAAATGGAATAATATGGAAAAGTTAGTTGATCACAATATTATGTGTTTTGATTTCATTTTTAATACAACATGTTGATACCTGCTTTCATTATTATACTTAAAATAAGTGAACGGACAGTAAAAAATAAAACGTTCGAAAGTATTTTACCGAGAATATTGCAATATTTTTTAATGTAGTATTTTAATACTTTTTAGAAACAAACTTAAATTTTGCGATTATACACTCACAAAGGGTCATCTTAGACAGCCGAATCACAACGGACCAAAGAAATATTCTATTTAAGACAATAATCCGCTGCATCCACTAAGATATAACAAACACAGGGTAATAATTATTATTATTTTGTAGTATTAGATATTTATTGATAATTTTGATGTCACAATGACGTATTTTCTCTGTTTAAACAAAGAAAAAATGAACTTAACAGAAAAAGTTAAAAACTTTATGTAGAATTTCCGCAGTTTTTTGTACTTTAATGAGATATTTGTGTCTTATTGGTTGAGATTGGTTTACTACATTTCATTAATAAAGTATTGAATTTTACAATTTATCGAATATAATAAAACGTTATTTATATTCTATGTGAAAACGTTTAATCCGAAATGTTTGATTTGTAAATACAATAATTTATTTAATTTTGATTTTTAATAGCTTTTCTTCTCGATTCGAACAATTTGGTTTTATTCGTCGATACACTAATTGGCATTGGATTATTCGAATTTTTCAATTATTGAATGATATTTATTAATATTGTATTATTTTATTTGTTTCAATTATCTAGAGAAGTTGGTTAAACCTTATAAGTTTTATATTTTACTACATTCGTAAGTGATGAACTTATTTCATCTTTATTCTAGTTCAATTCAACTGTATGGAACTATAGTATTCGTACAAAAAAATAAATAAGCAATTCAAGTAAATATAAAGTTTAAAATACATAAGTTTGTTTTTAAAATACGAAAGGCTTCATCATGATTGAACTACATTTTATTAAAGTATTTTACAACCATTGCATTTTTCAAATTTATTTATATTTTGTTTGTTTTTTTAATAAAATATTTACAAAACAATACGTATGGCATGGTAATATAAACAATATATACATTGTTTTCATATTAAAAAAAAGAAGCACAGTTACAAAAAATTGAATTATATGATTTGTGATGTTTTTTTAAAATTAGAGTTTACAACTGTATTCTATATATTCTAAACGTATACAATATATTTTATTCTAAAAATATATTTTAGTACAGTCTGAACAGTAAGATTATATCGAGAAGAAGTTTAATGCACAAATCACTTGGCTGTATTATTTTCTTATCTCAAACCAGGTCACAATATTAAATTATTTAAATCGCATCGTTTTAAGTCTATATTATTATACATTCAAAAGGATTTAAATAGTTTTTTTTTCGCTTACAAATAACCTTCTAATAATCGATAATTGAAAGAATAACAATGAATTTGTTCTGGAATACACAAGCGAAATAAAATTATCGTAGAGTGGCTAACAGCCAAACAGCTTCTTCGAATAATCGTATATTTTCATTCGTGTGGCTAAATAGAAAGATTTACGAGTAGTCTAATTTATGGCCGAAGGTCCAACAGTTAATTCGATAAAACCATTTTAAGACGGATATCACGTAGGTTATAAGCAATGTGTATATTATATGGTGAACGTGAAGAGAAAAAAAAAAAAAAAAAAAAAAAAATAGAGAAAGACAGAGAAAAAAAATCGAAAATAGACAATGTCGCTGCGAACGAGTTGTATGACAAACCGATTATGCGACTGGTCGTGAAGTAGCCGTTTAAAATAACATGTGTGAAATGTATCTACTTTTAATATCTAATGGTAACGATTATTAATTTCATATTTTACAATTCGACCCGTTCGCAGAATAAAGTGTTGGGACGTATAATTTTAATTAATATTATATGTATATATATTTATGTATTTTTTTATTATGTATATATTATAGTATTACATTGTAATAATGTAATAACATTGTAATACTATGTATTATGAATGTCGTTTGAACGTAAAATATATACCTGCCGTCCACGCATAATGTTCGGATAAAGTACGACATAAACAATAACATTTACAATCATGTACAGGCCCCTACGAATAACTGTTGAACGTAAAAATAGTTGTAGACGCAATCATAATGTTAACGGTTAGCCTAGTGATTCGGATGCAATGGCGTGATTTTAGAACGGATAGGTGAACTGAATTGTTAAACTGTTTATGGAAAAAATCGTCGTTCGTCCAAGGTAAACGCGAGTCTTTGAGAAATCGAGAACAACAGTCGGTCGACCTAACCAGCAATTGTAGTGATGGGTGAGATGTTAAATACATTTTTTTTTTTTTTTTATTTCAAGTACAAAATATATATTTTGTAATGCTTAGATATGTACCGCTCTTACTATTTTTCTCAGTGCATGATATCAATAATTGTAAATGTATACCATAGATTATAAAATAATGAATAAGCCTCATCTATATTAGCCAAACATGAGGATACATGCTGAAATAGGAAATAGATAATCGGGGGACTTATACCGTTCTCTTTTTAACGACGGAACTTATCAGAAATTATGACATCGGCAAGTAACCTTCAATTTTTTAATCGCTCGTTTCTCAGTGTGTTAAACTTTCATGATATACATAAAATATGAATAATGCGTAGTAAAAAAATAACTCATCTTATATTTATTTATATCGTTTAGTAATACCATTGATTTTATGTATCATATTGACTAGGGGCGTGATTAGGGGGAAGGTTTTGGTTGTTTAACCACCTTCCTTACGAAAGTTTCATGAATTTAAAACAAAATTATTGCTTAGTATTTTTATAACATTTAAGTTTAATATTATAAACATTTGCTAGGATTTGTTATGTAACCCATTGTCGATCCATCTAGTACTATACAATTGATTATTACCAACATTTTTGTTTTGTGAAATAAATGCATTTTGAATACGTAGTAGTAAAATAACAGACCATCCCCCCACTGAAAAATTTTCTAGGTAAGCTCCTGATACTGACATAATAATTGGATTGAGTATAATATATTTAATCATATCTGTAAGAGATCTTTGGAAAAAAAATACGTGTTTAGAATTTACAATTATTAATTAGGAAACGCATATTCCTTTGACTATGTCGAGTATGCATTTGAAATATATCAGTAAATAATACTGTTGTAAGACAATTTGCAAAAATAAAAATAAAAATATACGTATTCGAAAATACTTAATTCGAAATATTGCTGATTTCTGATAGCAACCAGCAGTTAACTGCTTTTAAGATAAACATGCATATAACCGCTATCATTTAAAACGATGTAAACGATTATAAAACTTATATTATATTGAACAGTTCTTATCGCGGCTGGCAGGATAGCGCGGATCAGGTACGTAGTATCGAAAGTCGTACAATACCGTTTGTAATGGATTTCGGTGGACCTTTTTGGTATAATAACATTCTAACTGCAATTTGTGTTACAGCTTTGTTAATACAGACTTAACAAACGTTATTGCGATTTTGTCATGGTTATATTGGAAGACCAGAAATGAAAGCCAACGCTAGAACATTACATTTGTCGAACGGAGTATTCTAACTAATATACTTGATCCTTTATACGTAATCAAAGTTAATAAATAGTTGTTGTATAAGATGCCGTTTGCTGAAACGAGTCTTATCATGCCCAATGGCAGTTAGTAAATAGTGATTAAATAGCTAATTGAATTGTTAAAAATCAAATATCTCACGGTACGCGTGATATTTTTTTGTTACTGTAAAATATTTGCATAATACTCGCATCTGCCGCAGCGTTGTCGACATAATATACTGCGATATTTATTTCGAACAATTATTTTCGTACATTGATTTGGTCATAAAAATAAAGTAAATTTTAATTTATTTTATACTGTTTCATAGTTTAAGTACATCTTACTATGAGATTTTTTCAACAAATGGTTTTGTATCAAAATATTTGTTTGCCGTAGAAAATTATTCTATTCAAGTAGCATGTTTAAATTAAGTACATTTTAAAAATTGTCATTATTCGAAATCAGTACATTAATTGCACAATATTCTGCTTATATTTACCATATATTTGATGTTTTAATAATTATTTACTTTTTGAATAACTGTTTTTTAGCAATATTTTTTACGTAAAACTTTAATCCATTAGTTTCGGACCATAAGTTTACGGATTACTGTTCTTGAGTTGTTTCCGTTCGTAATACAACACTTCGTGTATTTAAACAAAAATAATGTATCTAAAATTATAAAGGTTGGTGGTATTATATTATTGTACTGGGCGGAATGTTACTGTGATATTTTATTTTTATTAATAACTGAATAATAGTAATAATAATATATTTTCTGAAAATAATTTAAATAATTTTTCATAAGGTGTTCGTTGTACACCAAAAAGAATGTTCACAAACCAAATATTTTACTACCTATTCGTATTTGTAGGGGTAATAAAAGTAAAATTATAGATAAGTTGACAAATGCGTCAGAAGTATATATACCCATTTCAGCTTATATATTTTCTAGATCTTTAAAGATAACAATTTGAAATGGACTCACATAAAAGCTTTTCTAAAATATTTCCTAACTTAAGTCTTCAAATTTTTCATTGGTATAAAATTTAAAGCATAAATCAAAAAGTTTATTAGGACATTTAAAAATAAAGTATATTTGAAAGTCTTATCATGGTATGTTTGTAAATCCCTTAATTTAAATAAATTAAAAACTTTAATTATAATATCATATGAATAGAAAACTTTATAAAAAGTGTTATATAAGGTATAAGTGAATAGAATTACCTAGACGATTTGAAAACTTTAGTAATATGCATAGAAAAATATGCATTTCCACGCTCTTATTTTATTGGAATATATAATACGTGGAATTTAAAATATCCGATACACACAATTAAAAATGGTTTTAAGTTATAAATATTTATTTAACATTCTATGTATAATTTACAATTAAAAAGAAAACTGATTACACTCATTTTAATAAATTTCTACTGTATGTTTAATTATGCTTTTTACTTTAAATTGTTATGTATTAACACTACTTAATTGAATAATGAAATACGAGTAAAATATTGATAATATTATACTAAAATACGTATAAAGTGTCAAGAAGTGGTAAAATATTCATGCAGGTATATGCAAATTAAAAATGATTTATTTTAAATCTAATTATAAATTCATTATATATGATTATAATTCAAATTTGTATCTAATCTTGTTAATTGTTGAGCTGTTGAGAAATTAAGTAAATGCATATAAATACAAGCTATCCCTTAAGGACATGACCATTGTAAATATCATCTTTCCCTAAAAATGTTTTTACCTATGTGGAGAATCCTGTTAATATGTCCTAATATGAACGATAAATATTACATTGTCAAATAAGAATTAATAACCTTACGAATAAAACCGTAAGGTAATATTTGCTGTATTTATATAAATATTATTCATTTTTTTTTTCATAATATTACTTCAACAAAATCAATGAAAAATCTGATATTCCATATAGATTATTGTTGTTTGTGAATTAGTGATACTGTAAGTATTTAGAATTCACGGTGCGTTTCTGTGTTTTTTCATGTTGTATTTATGAAAAATGGTGAAGCTCATTTCACAATGATTGAGTGGCTGAACTACTCTCCAAGTCGGCGAAAAAGCCATGTATTTATACAGGTATTGAGAAAAAAAGTTTTATTCTAGGTTTTTCATATTAGAGCGAATGCATTTTCAGATTATTGGATTATTGTTCATTACTCAATCCCATGTAATGATTTACGTTATATGTGAGTTTTATATTATTTAATGTACGCGTACTTGTAATACCAACTAATGAAAAAAAAAAAAATTTTAATAGTGATATTTTTCATATAATCTTTCTAAATGATTATTGATATATATATGTGTGTATTGACTATACCTACAGTAGAAATATTCGTTTTACGTTCATGTACACTTACTCGGCTGAAGACATTTGATTATTGAATACGTAAATTGATTATTAGACTCTATCAATAGCAAAGTTCATGATTTAAATTATTTAATTTGAAAACGTAACCCGAAGCTTGATTTATTAGAAAACCCAAAACTTTGCAATAAAAAAATGTTTATGAATAAATAATTAAAACCCGTATAAAATTATAAGTAAATGTGAATTATTTAAATTTTTGAGCTAAAGCGAAAGAAATTTTAAGTATTTCAAATGGAATTTAAAGTAGTTTATCGGCGTAAGAAATGCCAAGGAAAATGAGAGAATGAAAATTAGACTGGTAATGTTTGGAATTAACTATAACATCAGTAAGAACTACAAGATATTAGACAAGTTGGCGACGACCCATGTAGGTAGTCCATGAATCTTTCACACGCAAACAAAGTGCTAGCCGAAGGACACAGGACTTGTTGTTGGTCGAGTAGCTGTATGTACAGTGAAGATAAATTATGTAAAGCCACTTCAGAATCGTTATCCTGCCGGAAAAGTGGCCCAGATCCTGCTGTGTAATGTCGATCTCGTAGAGGATAGAAAACGCGATACGAACGTGTAACGTTTCGGGAATTTCAATAATACGAAATGTTATCTGAAAATGGTTAACCTTATTCCTAGCGTCATTGATTAGATGTTTGAAATTGACGTCGATAGGTGAACTTTGATGGTTGTTTTGCTTCCTTCCGTAGTATTGCGGCTTACGAATCATTGTACGAAATGTGCTTTTAACGATACTGTTCCGAGTGAGGGAAAGTAAAAAATAATTTCCTCCGAACTACTTCATCGCGATAAATTCCCTAAATGCCCTGTATAGCAATAGGTGGAGTTAATATACACCGATTAAAAGTTATTAATTTTTGGTGAAGTAAAGCAGATAACGTAGCGGTATACACCATTGTCATGTACATGTACTTGAATATGATCATATAGGTTTTAATTATAATATTGCAGAACAATAATTTTTTTGGAGATGATAATGTATTAGGTATGTACCATATGAGAAAAATGCATTTTTTTCAGAACAGTATCTTAATTAAAGTCGAGAGACGAAAACGAATTAATCTTTTACGCATGTTTCAATCGATTCTAAGAAAACGTTTGTACTTGTAGTTAAATACGCGATTTGATGTGTTATTTCTGTAATGATTGAAATATATTATATTAATCGTTTCATTATAGAATATTTGATTTTATAAAAAATTTTTACGTACTAATATATAAGTAATTATTTTTTATATCATATAAAATATTCATTTATTTTTTTAAAATGTTTAAATTATAATTCTACTAAAATAGGATAATAGTTAAGGTATTAAGAAAAAAAAAATTCATTGTGTATATTACTATGCTATTTATTATATACTTATGTACTTGAACAGCTTCATTATGATTATTTGTATTAAAAGTTTTTCAAAACGCTTTGTAGTAGGATTAATAGTTGAAAACTTTTCCCCACAAATTTCCACTAAGGTTAGTTTAAGATAAGAAAAAGTATACATTGTATACTTAAATTAAAACCATTACTATTTGTAAAATTTACCATTCGTGTTAATAGATTATATTTAAAATATTAATTGATTATTATTTTTTTGTACATATTTAAACTATATTATATTGTATAATAATAATAATTATGTGACGATATTGATCTTTTTTAAATATTTTTATTTTTAATCCTTTCTTCTACATGTTATAACAGTCAAATGTTCAAAATTCAGTTTAAATTTTTAGTAATTCGTCTCCGTTAAAATACACGAGGATCAATAAAGTTTCAAATCATGATATCTTTGGATTTGATTAAATTATAGAAATATAAAATTAAAAGTGATTTGGTATAATTATAATCAAAGATACCTTATATTATTACCCTATGAAATGCATTAAAATGTAAATAATCTATAAATGTAATGTCAAGATGTTTTCTTTCGGTTCATTTCATTTAACTTAGAATATTTTAATAATTCAAATATATTAATAGTTAAAAAAAAATTTGAATACATTATTTCATTATTTATTTAAAAACATAATAAGTATAAAAAATAAAATAATCTACTATTTTACAATCACAGTTAAATTTTTTATTCATAAAACGAACAAATTCATTTTTTAAAAAATATTTATTATTTTCACGAAAATTTCAATCAACTCTAACATCGCATTAATTTTATTTTTTTTTTTAGAAATTTTCACATGCAATAAGTAAATGTTGCGAAAATCAATTCCGAGGAATTAAATATCACTTAGTAGTAAGTTTCAGTAAATGTAGCTAGCTATGAATTTTGACTAAATTCTATACCTCGTTCGCCTATAGAACGCGACTGGGTGGTGACCAAAACTTTTATATCAGGGGTATTTAACTTTTTGTGAAGACTTGGCCACATTATATCAGTAGAAGTTGGGGGCCACATACTTGTTTTCAATAATACATTCAAATTTAATGGTTAAATTATATTCTATAATAAAACAATACATTTTTTTTATAATTTTACAATAACTAATAATAAGCCGAAACATTCTTACAAGTATAAATAATTAATTATAATTATACAGGAAAATATATTTATTTATATTAAAAAAAAAAAAAAATTAAAAAAAACTTATAGGAAATTTGTAGTTGCTTTTTTGTGAAAGTAACGAATCAATATCCGGATCGACTGAAATTGTGGCAATCCTTAAACAACTTTCAAGGTGCTTGTCTGATATAGTGGACCGATTTTTATTCTTTGTGTTTTTCATTTTTGAAAACAATTGTTCGCAAATGTATGTACTGCCGAAAAACGAGAACATGAATAAGGAATGATCATGAAGCACTGGATATGTTTTTTTGGGTAGATATCTATATATATAAAAATTTCGTATCACGATGTATGTTCGCGATAATCTCCGAAACTACTGGACCGATTTTGATGAAATTTTTTACACCGTGTGTAATTTGGTCCAACTTAAAATATAGGAAAGTTTTTTTTCAAATTTTTTAATATTTTAAATATTTTAATTAACTTTTTAATAAATGTGTATAATTGCATGGTGTATTTCGGTGTATTTCTATCACCGGAAACATCGATGAAAATTTAAACGCCAATGACATTGGAACTGCATGTATTTTACCTTCAAGCTACATCGGCAGTCCACGGAGCATGCAGGAATACATACAAGATGCGATGACTTATATACGTCATTACGGTCGACCTGATTTGTTTGTTACGTGTACGTTTACGTGTAATCCAAATTGGGAAGAAATAAAAAGTTTGTTATTACCAGGCCAACAATCAATACATCGTCATGATATCGTTACACGTGTCTTTAAACAAAAGTTAAAATCTTTAATTAATTTAATCGTAAAATATTCAGTTTTTGGTAACACACGTTGCTGGCTGTATTCTATTGAGTGGCAAAAGCGAGGTTTGCCTCATTCTCATATTTTGGTTTGGCTTGAAGTTAATCGCGCCGTCTCGAGTTTTGTTTGTTATTTTTATTTATACAGTTTAATTTGTACCGGTTTAGTGTTTTCGTATTTTACTTTACCTACACACTAACCATAAATACTTGGTATTGTGTTATTATTGTGCAGTGTTCAGTATTGAATATACTATATAATATAATTTTTAGTTTTAATAATTTAATTTATTTTTGTATGTTTTTAATGTATATAGTATTTTTTGTAAGTAGGTCACTGATTAGAAACAATAATTTAATATAAGATGAATAAAATGTAAATTCAGAAAATATATATTTTGGTTTGTACTTAATTTCAACTTTTAGATACTTTACCTATTACTTTTAAATTTTCTCATACATAATAACACTAATACATGGCCTACGAAAATGCTAAAAAACCAACTAATACGCGGGCAACGCCGTGTCGGGACAGCTAGTAATTTATAAAAATCTAATAAAGATGACTGATTAAATTTTTATTTGAGTTGAATATCTGATCGCAACTCAATGCAATCCATTTGAAATTAGCTTCCACAGAAGTAACATAATATCAACCGAAAATGGTATTGAAAAAATAGCAAGGGTTGACTATTCTTAAGAAAATCTTCAAAACGGGTTTCAAATGCATTAATTAAAATTAAAATCAAAGAAACATATTTCTCGCTATTCTTGGAATTGTATTTGGCCAACCTAGAGAAATACATAAAATTATTCACCTTAACTTGACTTTGCCATAATTTAAGTTTTAGTTCAAAGGCAGTTATTATTTGAGACATCCTACTAATGAGTTGATTTTTTCCTTGAAGACGTACGTTTAACTCATTTAAAAGATTCAGAAGTAGCTTTTTTAATATTGAGTTGCTGAGAAGAAAGACATATTTTTAATTCTAAACTTTTTTGTTTCCGAAAAAATCCTTGATAAGAGTCCATTTTGGTTGTATGTTTTCGTAAATAATGTCTTTTTAAATTATTATCTTTAAAAACTGAAATGGTTTCCTTACAAATTATGCATAATGCTCCATTTTTCATTTCTATAAAAAAGTATTCCGCTGTCCACTTTTCGTTGAATATTCTTCCTTCATCCGTTACTTTTCTTTTTTTATTGGACGACGTTTCGCTACTTGATTATTAGTTTATTATACAAATTATAAAATTTATATTAAATATATAATAATATTGAGCACAACACCACTGTTTTGAGTAAAACGTGAACATCTGACCATCACGCGTACACAACTGTATGTCTGTACTAGATAACACGTGCTTAGTAATAATTCTATATAGGTATTTTATTTTTATTTGTTTATAAATGATACAAGATATTAGTATCGGAGCCAATAAAAATAAAACACTAATAAAGTTTTACTTTAGGCCCGATGCACACATTTGTAAGTAATATAATATAAGGTGCCGTTACGGTATAAACACGGTCATGCGCATCGGCCAGCAAATAAATTTATTCTCGTAATATTAATATATTATATACAATTAATTGGTGGTTTTTAAATTAAAGTGAGGGCCGTATCAAAATCTAGCGCGGGTTGGACACCCCTGTCTTATATTGTTGTGTATTTCCACCACTTTTCAGCGCGATCGCTTATGCACAAATCGGTAGCCGCGAAGTGGAGCAAATTAGGGGTTCGAGATGGAAAAGCGAACGCGCTAAAAAGTGGTGGTAATGCACAAACGAGTCGGGTCCTTTCGGTGATTGGAGTGAATATATTTGTACGTAAAATTCGTTTTGAGAATAATATTACGCGCTCGGTGAAATTTCGAAACGGGACAACGTTTACAACGTATAATCGAAGAGTTCTTAATAAAAAATTGTCCATAAGATATTCGTTTAAAAACCGTATTACAAACAAGCGTGCTGCTATAGGTGTATTGACTTAAAGAGGATGACGGAAAGAAAACGATTTCTACAGCGACGAAAATTACTCATGGTGATTATTCTCAGTAGATTTTTTTCTACGTCCAAATCCCCGGCATACTAATATATCTATTAAAACGTAGAAGGTTGGAACCATTGGTGTGGAGCAGATTGTTTGGAAAAACAAATAAAACTCTCCTGCGGGACGTGCAATTCAAATCGCAGGGCATAAATAGGGCTGAAGGAAACAATGCAAATCGTATTCGACACGAATATAATTATCGTATAATACACACGCACAGCATTTACTCGATACGTTTGCTTGGAACCAGTGGCGTAGCCAGGATTTTTAAAGGGGGGGGGGCTAACCACTTTTTTTGGATAAGTAAGGTAAGAGAGGATATGAGAATTCACCCTTAACCCCCCACCATCTACCACCAAGTTTCTAAACGTAATTCAAGCATTTTAGTATAGTTTTAAAAATATTTATTAATATATAATTTATAATAATAATAATAACTTTGGTTTCAGTGTTCAGTCACTTGCTCCACTCTGACAGCTGCATTCTCTTAGGCAAATTTCTGGCAAATTCAGTTATTATTTAACTTTCAACGAATTGATCTTTTTTATTTATATTAGCCATAGCTAACCCATTCAGTCTGTTTTCCAACATGGTGCTTCTTAAAAAATTTTTAAGCGATTAAGTGCTGAAAACGTTCTTTCCGGAGTGAAAGAGGTAACTGGTAACGTGGCGAATAATTGTAAAAGTATTTTAATGTTAGGTCGAAGATTGGTGCGATGAGAGAGTGAATCAAGAGCAGAATTCGGTTTTGGAATAGTATTTTGACTCCATATGAACAGGTCAGCTCTGATCGTAGATGAGGTATCATCATGGAGATCTTGGACATATATTTTAGCAGCTTTTATAATATTTTTATCGTCATACATATTTAAATTGGCCGGAATAAGTCCTTCAAGTGGCATAACATCAATA